>NC_091391.1:10210978-10345377 GCF_038502225.1 Cherax quadricarinatus
CTGCCTTTGTTACTCATTCAGTGAACATTACTTTATGCGCTCATCCAAAATATTTTGTAATCCATTTTTTTTTTTTGGTGCTTGCAACTGCTAAATAAGCGATGATGGGGCCAAAGAAAGTTCTGAGTGCCAGCACTTTTATAAAGAAGGTGAGAAACATGATAGAATTCAAGAAAGAGCTCATAGAAAAATACAATAGTGGAGTATGTGTGGCTAAGCTCGCCAGGACGTATGCAAAGTTCAAATCAATGATAAGTTCCATCCTGGTGAAGAAAAAAGAAATCAAAGAAGCTGATGTTGCGAATCGGGAAATTTGCTAATGAAACAGAGATTGCGCACAATCAAAGATTTTGAGAAGTTGTCGTTGGTGTGGATCAACCAAAAACATTTAGTGGGAGATAGTGTTGAAGAGGCAATAATTTGCAAAAAGTCAAGGCAGTTGCATGTGGATTTCGTATAGAAAATGCCTGGAACGCGTGTTGTTGCTAGTGAATTTAAGGCCAGCAAAGGCTGGTTTAACAGATTAAAAAAAGCAAAGTGGTATACAGTGTGGTAAGGCTGCAAGTTCTGACAAACATGGGACCAAAAGAATTCATTGATGAATTCAAGGAGTATGTAGAGGCTGAAGGATTCCTCCAACAAGTCTTCAATTATGACGAAACAGGCCTCTTTTGGAAGAAAATGCCAAAGGGGACCTACATCACGCAAGAGAAAAAGACACTACCAGGACACAAGCCTCTGAAGGATAGGCTAACTTTTTTGTTCTGTGGTAACGCTAGTGGGAATTTCAAAGTGAGGCCTTATTACAACCCAGGATTCCAAATGGCCTGTTATCCCGGGTGTAATGGGAGCAAAATAAACACAGTAGAAAAAGTTTAGACTTATATTATCCTTCACCAATTTAGAACAGCAATATGTACACTATGTACAGTGATAAGTATAGTGCACTCCACGGTAAGCAAGGCAGAAATAGAAGCCAAAAGATAGCAGACCGTGCTTCAACCAGCTCTAGAATGGGAATGACAAGGGCAGACAGGAGAGTAGTACCCACATAACCTCTGTGATTGCCAAAACCATCTTCTTATTGGCTAGAACCTGGTCACTAGTTGAACGACGGGGCCCCTTCATCAACTCTTAGCAACCTGGTTCGCTGGTTGGGGGAGACAGCCTGTAAATGAGGGTGTGTACATGCGCCGAATAAAGGTTACGTACTCTTTGCATGCCACACCCCCACCCCGAAAAGGCTCAAGATTAGGCTGCCACCTCCCAGTGGTAACCGTGCCACCATGGCACAAAATAATGGGACAGCCTTTCCTCTCCACCATCCAACTCTTAGATAGAGCTCAGCTTTTCTCGTGACCAAAAGCCAAACCCTAAACTTTGAGACAGCAGTCAGACAGGCTAGCATAGGTCCAAGATACAGACGGACGGTAGACCGCATCCCCTCACTAAAAAAAACCCCCACACCAGGGGATGAAAAAAAAAGAGCGTGAAAAGGGGTTACCACAAATAACATCCTAACCTAAATAAAATATTATACTCTAGATAAAGAGTCTGCCAACATATTTTCTTTGCCGGCAATATATTTAATTGAAATATTATAGGGCTGCAGCCTTAGCGTCCAGCGCATAAGCCTTGTGTTGTGGTTCTTCATGGCTTGGAGATATACTAGAGGATTGTGATCACTGTAGACTGTGACCACCTGCGATGTCTGGCCCACATAAACATCGAAATGCTCCAAAGCCAGTACCAGCACGAGGGCTTCTTTTTCAATGGTAGAATAAGCCCTCTGATGCGGCTGGAACTTGGCTGAAAAGTATGCTACAGGCTGCAACTCCTTGTTCCCGATTTGTAATAGTACTGCCCCAACCCCAGACTCACAAGCATCAACCTGTAATGAAAAAGGTTTGGAGAAGTCTGGAGACAAGAGAATGGGTGCAGTACACAATAATCTTTTTGCTTTATTAAAAGCAGTGTTACAGTCTGAGGTCCAATTAAAGGGAACTTTGTGACTGGTAAGAGAGGTAAGAGGGGCTACAATATCTGAGAAATTCTTACAGAATCTTCTGTAAAATCCTATCATGCCTAGGAAACGTTGAAGAGACTTCCTATCATGAGGAACTGGATAATCTTTAATAGAAAGAACTTTAGCAAGTTTAGGAACAACTTTACCACTACCTACTTCATGGCCTAGAAAAGTGACAGTGGCCTGGCCAAAGGAAGATTTAGATAAATTAACTGTTAAATGGGAACTCTTAATGGTCTCAAACAGAGCCTTAAGTCAAAGAAGGTGTTGATCCCAAGTATCAGACACCACAACAATATCATCTAGGTACGCTGCCATGCCTTCAAGTCCTTTAATAGCCTGATGGATAAGTTTCTGGAATGAAGAGGGGGAATTTTTCATTCCGAAGGGGGTAACTGTGTATTGATAATGACCTCCTGGAATTATGAAGGCAGAGATTTCCTTTGCCTTATCCGTCAAAGGTACCTGATAGTAGCCTTTAAGGAGATCTAACTTGGACACAAAAGTAGCCTTACCCACAAAGTCAATTACGTCATCCAGACGAGGAAGAGGGTAAGCATCTGTAATGGTGACCTCGTTCACCTTACGGTAGTCTGTACACATACGAAACCCTCCATCAGCCTTCTTCACAAGGATGCACGGTGAAGCCCATGGACTAGATGACTCCTCCACTAAACAATGCTTTAACAAATTCTACTTCCTGCTGAAGTAGCCTTTGCTTTCAGGATTAGCTCTGTAGGGGGAGAGTTTAATTGGTTTAGAGTTTCCCACATCTACATCATGATAACCTAACTTACATTTTTTCGACACATCCGAAAAAAATATTAGGATATGACTGTAGAAGCTCCGTTAAATTTGTTGCTTGCATTTCAGATAATCCCTCTATTAAAGGGCTAGGATCCTTAAGGAGGACAGAATTTGAAAGTTTAATATTAATTTCAGAGATAGAGTGCAAAGAGTCAGAGTTGTCCTCAGAGGTAGAGGATAGAGTCATTACTGGGACTTTATCTGGTGTATGAAAAGCCTTTATTTGATTAATGTGGTAAGTTTTAGTTTTTGAGGTTTTATCAATGGGAGCTACCACATAATTTACATCAGATAATCTACTTACAATCTGCATAGGTCCCGTAAATCTAGCTTTCAAGGTGTGGCCAGGTATAGGTTCCTGCACCAACACCTTGTCTCCTGGATGGAAGGAGCAGAATTTTGCACTTCTGTCATACCTCTGTTTCATCTTACTTTGAGCTGTCTTTAGGTTAGCCTTGGCTAACTGATGTGCCACCTGCAACCTTCAAGACGGGTTGTAGAGTGTTGAGCTAACGTCTTCTCCCATCCATCCTTCTTTGAGCACCCGAAGAGGACCTCGTACATTGTGCCCAAAGATCAGCTCAAAAGGACTATACCCTGTAGACTCTTGCACCGTCTCTCGTACTGAGAACAGCAACAAAGGTAGTGATTCATCCCAGTCTGTAGGAAAGTGCATGCAAAAACTTCTCATCATTGTTTTTAATGTCTGGTGGAATCTTTCCAAGGCGCCTTGGGACTGAGGATGATAGGCAGTGGATAAGTTGTGGATTATCCCTAACCTAGTTAATACTTCCCTAAATGCTTTGGCAGTAAAGTTAGTACCTTGATCACTTTGAATAGTTTTAGGAATGCCAAAACAAGAAATGAATTTTGTTAAAGCTTTGAGAATAGCTTTAGTATTAATATTACGCATGGGAATTGCTTCAGGGTATCTGGTTACTTTATCCATAATCGTAAATAAATATTGATTTCCAGACTTTGACCTAGGTAGTGGACCTACACAATCTATAATTAAATCTGCAAAAGGTTCTCCATCAGCAGGTATAGGTTGGAGAGGTGCAGGTTTAATGGAATGTCCAGGTTTCCCAACTTGCTGACATTCTCGGCAACACCTAATATGATTCTTCACATCTTTCTTTAATTTTGGCCAATAAAATTCTTTTGTGATTCTATACAAGGTTTTTGTAATTCCTAAGTGACCTCCTAATGACGTGTTATGAGCTATATTTAATATTTGAGGTCTATACTTTGTTGGAACCACTAACCTGTTAAACAATTGCCGGCCCTCTATCTCCTTACCAGTCTCAGTGCAGATCAAATAATCGTTTTTAACTTCATACTTGACCGGATGACCCAAAGAGGATTTACCCATGGCTGCCTCAAAAGCGAATTTTAAAGAAGGGTCCTTTCGTTGTTCCTCCCAGAAGGACAGTCCCTCGGGCATGGAAACCGAGACATCTGGCAATCTGGGAATAGGAAGGCTTGATTGGGGTCTGTTCACTTGATTTACGAGGCTCCGGCCGGTGTGCCTCATAAAACAACGTGGCTGTTCCGAGATCGGAGTCGTCCAAGGATAGGTCAACATTCTCTCCATACAACCCTTGGGATGTTGCCCGAGTTATTGCCAACACCGGAGAACAATTAATCATTATAGGTTCAGGACTCGAACTAACAGTAGTAATGTTATTACCCAGTAATAACATGGCATCTTTCATGGGAAATCCTTTTGAGACACCTACAGTCAAGTACCCAGTGTAATATTTGCACTGTACATAAATTTTATGCAAAGGAACAGAATATATAGCTCCTCCAAATGCTTCCAATAAAACAGAGGAATTCAAAGAAGTATTCTCTGAAAGGGGTAATATTCCTTCTCTTACAAGTGAGCAATATGCTCCAGTATCTCTAAAGGTCTTTACTTTAGTTGTTTCTGAGTTTTCCTGAAGGGAAATAAGACTTTTGCAATAATAAGGGGCCATACCTTTTTCTACTTCTCTAGGGGACATGTTACTAGGGATATTAGAGATATTCCCAATGGGTTGGGGTTTATGGGGGCAGTTGGGACTGATGTGACCTACTTTATTGCACCTGAAGCAGACGACAGGCTTGCCCTTTACTCCCTGTTGACGTTGCAAATGGTGTCGTTCTGGCTGGTGTCTCTCTGGATACTGTTGTCGAGATGCACCACGAGTAGTTTGCCTCTCTGCAGGTGGACCATATGTTCAAAAGTGTGGCTCACCAGGTGACTTAGTTGGCTGACGTAGACGTTCTCCCTCCGGCTGGCACTTCATTCTCCAAGGTTGACGATCTCTGCTCATGCCAGGCTGTTGAAAAGAGAGACGGGACCGCTCGGACAAGGAGCGGTTAGTTTCGAAGGTATCAGCCAACCTGGCTGCCTCCAGTGCAGTGGTTAAGTCACGATCCTGCAGAAAGACTCGAACCTCTGGTCCCACAGACTCCAGCAGGTTATCAATCAGAATAAGCTGCACCAGCTCCTCAAAGGTAGAGACACCACTTGCTTTATACCAGCTGGTAAAAGCTTTGGTTTGCTGTCTCACAAAGTCCACTAGGGATTGACCAAGCTGCCACCTGCTTAATTTAAAAAGCTTGTGATATTTGGCTGGGATACATGTATATGCTCCCAACACTGAGGTCTTCACTACTTGATAATCAGAGAATTCAGCGTCATTTAATACTGACGTAAATTCCTGTGCCTTACCCGATAATGCTGTATGAACCAACGATGCCCAATGCTGTTCCAGCCACCTCAAGGCTCGAGCCTGATTTTTGAAGCTTTCGAAAAATTGCTCTGGTTCGGCCTCATTTAAGCGGGGAACAAGTTGTACTGCTTTTTGTAAACTAAAATCATTTACAGAATGCGAAAACTGCCTCCTTTCTCTTTCCCTATCAAATTCTTCCCTTGCGAATGCTCTCTGTTCCCTAGTTTGCTCAAGATTGATTTTTGCCAGCTCAAGTGCCAACAACGCTGATTCATCCTGAGACAACCCAGCTGCACTATACTGACCATTTTGCTCCGTAGGTGTATCATCTTCCTCCTTTGAGAACATAGGAGTTTTTGCCCTAGCTCCCGTAGAGGGAGGAGTCTGATGTGCCATCTCTTCTTCTATAAGTTTGTCAGCAATCAGTGAACGCAGTTGCGCAGCTGTGAGAGTGCGTTTGTATACAATGCCAATGGAACGAGCAATTTGCCAACAACGCTGTAGGGACAATTTAGGTAGGTTATGCAAAGTATATGCCGACACCAGACGTCTGACTCGTCTAGGTGGCATAAGTTATTCGCTATGCACAGTACGATTGCAGAGTACCCCAATGTAACACGTTAATTTGCAGAACACGCTGAGCTATGCACAATACGATTGCAGAATACGCATACAAGCAAAGCCGACTGCAAAATTCTCCACACCGAACAGGCTAGTAACAACTGACACGCAAAATTTGTAAAGCAATGCCAGACAGCAAGCTGCACAATGTTCCTGCTACGAGCTTCACCCTAAGCTCAACCGTTTCTCTAAGTCCAGCTCTAGCTCTCGGACAGGATACCCATATTACAACCCAGGATTCCAAATGGCCTGTTATCCCGGGTGTAATGGGAGCAAAATAAACACAGTAGAAAAAGTTTAGACTTATATTATCCTTCACAATTTAGAACAGCAATATGTACACTATGTACAGTGATAAGTATAGTGCACTCCACAGTAAGCAAGGCAGAAATAGAAGCCACAAGATAGCAGATCGTGCTTCAACCAGCTCTAGAATGGGAATGACAAGGGCAGACAGGAGAGTGGTACCCACATAACCTCTGCGATTGCCAAAACCATCTTCTTATTGGCTAGAACCTGGTCACTAGTTGAACGACGGGGCCCCATTATCAACTCTTAGCAACCTCGTTCGCTGGTTGGGGGAGATAGCCTGTAAATGAGGGTGTGTACGTGCGCCGAATAAAGGTTACGTACTCTTTGCATGCCACAGGCCTTCATTGGTGAATCACTCTGAAAATCGCAGGATGTTCAAGAAAAACAACGTCATCAAAGAGTAAATTGTGTGTGATGTGGAAGGTTAACAATAAGGCATGGGTCACGAGGCAAATTTTAATTGAGTGGGTCGATGAAGTGCTTGGCCTGAGTGTGAAGGAATACCTCTTGGAAAATAAATTGCCACTCAAGTGCCTCCTGGAAATGAACAATGCTCCTGCTCATCCTCCAGACTTGGAAGACCAATTGTTGGGGGAGTTTACTTTTAGGACAGTGAAGTTCTTACCTCCTAATACAACTCCTGTCATCCAGTCCACGGAACAGCAGGTCATTTCAAACCTCAAAAAAATCTACACCAAACCAATGTTTCAAAGATGCTTTGAAGTGACCTCAGACACTGAACTGACTCTAAGACAGTTCTGGAGGAATCACTTGAATATCCTCAATTGTATAACCAATAGAGGATACTGAAGTGATTCCTCCAGGGCTTATCCAGGGATGATAACACTACCCTGGGTTATCCTGGGTGGATAACACTACCCTGGGTTATCCTGGGTGGATAACATTATCCTGGCTTATATTGGGTGGATAATGCTAACCTGGGTTATCCTGGGTGAATAACTCTACCCTCGGTTATCATGGTTGGAAAATTATACAATGGGTTATCCTGGGTTGTTAACACTACCCTGGGATATCCTGGGTTGATAACACTACCCTGGGTTGTCGTGGGTGGATAACACTATCCTGGGTTATCCTGAGTGAATAACACTACCAAGGGTTATCCTGTGTGGATAACACTATACTGGGTTATCCTGGATGGATAACACTTCTCTGGTTTATCCTGTGTGGATAACACTATCCAGGGTTATCCTGGATGCATAATACTACTCTGGGTTATCTTGGGTGGATGCATCACTGCCCTTGGTTATGCTGGGTTGATAAAACTATCATAGGTTATCCTAGGTGGCTAACATTCATTACCCTGGGTTACCCTGGGTGGATAACATTATCTTGGGTGGATAACATTCATTACTTTGGGTTATTCTGGAAGGATAACACTCACTACCTTAAGTTAAGCTGGCTAGATAACACTACCCTGCATTATGCTAAATGGATAACAGTCACTACTCTAGGTTATTCTGGGTGGTAACACTCACTAACCAAAGTTATCCAGGGTAGATAACACCACCCTGGGTTATCCTGGATGGCTAACACTCATCACCCTGGGTTATTATTGGTGGATAACTTTCCAAACCGTGGGATACCCTGGGAGGATAACACTTACAACTCTGGGTAGTATTGGGTGGATAACACTACCCTGCATTATCATGGGTGGATAACATTCACAGCCCTTGGTTATCCTGGGAGGATAACACTCACAACCCTGTGTTGTGTTGGGTGGATAACAGTACCCAGGGATATCCTGTGTGGATAATATTCACTACCCTGTGTTATTCTGGTGGATAGTGATACCCACCCAGGACATCCTGCATGGATAACACTATCCTGGGTTAATCTGGGTAGCTAACACTAGCTACCCTGGGTTATCCTGGTTGGATAACACTACCCTGGGTTGTACTGGGTAGATAAGAATATCCTGGGTGATCTTGAGTGGATGTCACTACCCTAGGTTATCCTGGGTGGATAGCAGTCACTACCCTGGGTTATCCTAGGTGGATAGCAGTCACTACTATGGGTTATCCTGGGTGGATAAGTCACTACCCTGGGTTATCCTAGGTGGAAAACTGTCCTGGGTGGATAACATTCACTACCCTTTATCTTGGGTGAATAACACTCACTACCCTGGGTTACCCTGAATGGCTAACACTGCCCATCATTATCCTGGGTGGCTAAGAGAACGATGGGTGGATAACACTACCCATGGTTATCCTGGGTGGATAACGCTACCCTGGGTTATTGATTCCATAAATTTACCAACTATGGAGGCAAGGCTTATTGGTCTATAGTTCGACGCTAAGGACCTGTCACCTGTCTTGTAAATAGGTATTACATTTGTCATTTTCCACTTGTCTGGCACTATGCCAGTTTATAGTGATATATTGAAAATATTATCGAAAGGTATGCTAAGGTCACTGACCTAGTGACCTTTAGCTCACTGACCATCTGATCTCACTGGCCTAGTGAGGTCAGTCACGTCACTCAAAGCATCTGACCTAGTAACACAAGCTAGTTAGGTCCAACTCACACCCACTAATGTATTTATCCAACTTAACAGTCACTACTCCGGGTTAACCTGGGTTGATAACACTACCTAGGGTTACTATGAGTGGCTAACACTACTCTGGGTCATCCTGGGTGGTTAACATTATCCTGGATAACACTACGGCTATCCTAGGTGGATAACACTACTCTGGGTTATCCTGTGCAGATAACACTACCCTGGGATAACTTCGTTGGATAACACTACCCTGGGTTATCCTAGGTGGACAACACAATCCTGGGTGGATACCACTACTCAGGGTTATCCACAACTCAGACACTGCATCATCATGGGATATTGATACAAAGAATTCTTAAACCTTGTCCAATATTTGGAGGAAGACCTACTTCGACTAGTGGATGGTACCATTATGACCCCGCCTCCTCCTGCGTACACTAGTGGATGGTACCACTATGACCCCGCCTCCTCCTCCTTACACTAGTGGATGGTACCACTATGACCCCGCATCCTGCGTACACTAGTGGATGGTACCACTATGACCCCGCCTCCTCCTGCTTACACTAGTGGATGGTACCACTATGACCCCACCTCCTCCTGCTTACACTGGTGGATGGTACCACTATGACCCCGCCTCCTCCTGCTTACACTAGTGGATGGTACCAGTATGACCTCACCTCCTCCTGCTTACACTAGTGGATGGTACCACTATGACCCCACCTCCTCCTGCTTACACTAGTGGATGGTACCACTATGACCCCGCCTCCTCCTGCTTACACTAGTGGATATTACCACTATGACCCCGCCTCCTCCTGCTTACACTAGTGGATGGTACCACTATGACCCCGCCTCCTCATGCTTACACTAGTGGATGGTACCACTATGACCCCACCTCCTCCTGCTTACACTAGTGGATGGTACCACTATGACCCCACCTCCTCCTGCTTACACTAGTGGATGGTACCACTATGACCCCGCCTCCTCCTGCTTACACTAGTGGATGGTAAAACTATGACCCCACCTCCTCCTGCTTACACTAGTGGATGGTACCACTATGACCCCGCCTCCTCCTGCTTACACTAGTGGATGGTACCACTATGACCACGCCTCCTGCTTACACTAGTGGATGGTACCACTATGACCCCGCCTCCTCCTGCTTACACTAGTGGATGGTACCACTATGACCCTGCCTCCTCCTGCTTACACTAGTGGATGGTACCACTATGACCCCTCCTCCTCCTGCTTACACAAGTGGATGGTACCACTATGACACTGCCTCCTCCTCCTTACACTAGTGGATGGTACCACTATGATCCCATCTCCTCCTGCTTACAGTTGTGGATGGTACCACTATGACCCCGCCTCCTCCTGCTTACACTAGTGGATGGTACCACTTCGACCCCGGCTCCTCCTGCTTACACTAGTGGATGGTACCACTATGACCCCACCTCCTCCTGTTTCACTTCACCTGACTATAGTATGTAAGCCACGTCTACTGCACTATGCTGTACATTCTACAAGACTGATGGACTGAACACATCGACTCCAGGCTGAGGGACTGATTACCTCAACTCCTCCTCTCCTTACACCTTTCTACTTTGTACTGGACTGATGAAGCCAATGTGTGGCGAAACCTTTCCTAAATAAAGATTCCCATATGTTGCCTAAGTGTCTCAATCTTCACCCTGGGTTATGCTGGGTGGATGATACTGCCCTAGTTATCATGGGTGGATAACTCTACCCTAGGTTATCCTGGGTGGATCACCCAGCAATTGACTATCTTGCATGGATGACACTACCATGGTTATCCTGGGTGGATAACACTATCCTGGATGGATCACACTACCCTGGATTATCCTGGGTTGATAACACTATCCTGGGTGGATAACACTACCGAGGGTTATCCTGGGTAGATCACACTACCCTGGGTTATGCTGGGAGGATGACAATACCCTAGGTTAATATTGTTGGATCACACTATCCTAGGTGGATAAAACTACCCTTGGTTAATCTGGGAGGCTGACACTACCCTGAGTTATCCTGGGTGGATGACACTATCCTGGGTGGATAACACTACCGAGGGTTACTCTGGGTGCATCACACTATCCTGGGTTATCCTGGGTGAATAAAACTACCCTGGGTTATCCTATGCAGATGATACTACCCTGGGTTATCCATGGTGGATAACACTACCCTGGGTTATCATGAGTGGATAACACTACCCTAGGTTATCCTAGGTGGATAACACTACCCTGGGTTATCCTGGGTGAATAACACAATCCTAGGTTATCCAAGGTGGATAATATTACCTTACATTATTCTAAGTAGATAAGACTACCCTGGTCTAACTTGGGTGGATATCATTACCCTGGGTTATCTTGTGTGGATAATATTATCCTGGATTTTCCTGTGTGGATGTCACTATCCTGGGTTTTCCTGGGTGGATAACAGTCAGTACTCTGGGTTATCCTGGGTGGATAACAGTCACTATGCTAGGTTATCCTGGGTGGATAACTGTCACTACTCTGGGTTATCTTGGGTGGCTAACACTACTCTGGGTTAACCAGGTTGGACAACACTTACTAGCCTGGGTTATCCTGGGTGAATACCACTCACTACCCAGGGTTATCCTGTTTGAAGAACTGCCCTGGGAAGGTAACACTCTCTACTCTGGGTTATCCTTGGTGCCTAACACTACTCTGGGTTATCCTGGGTGCCTAACACTACTCTGGGTTATCCTGGGGTGATAACACTCACTTCCAGGGGTTACCCTGAGTTGCTAAAACTACTCATGGTATCCTGGGTAGCTAACACTACTCTGGGTAATCCTGGATGGTTAACAGTACCATGGGTGGATAACACTACCCTGGGGTATCTTAGGAGGATAACACTACTCTGGGTTATCCTGTGCAGATAACACGACCCTGGGATAACCTGGGTGGATAAAACTACCCTGGGTTATCCTGGTTTGATAACACTACCCTGGACTATCCTAGGTGGATAACACTACTCTTGGTTATCCTGTGCAGACATCACGACCCTGGGATATCCTGGATGCATAATACTACCGTGTATTATCCTGGATGTATGCATCACTACCCTAGGTTATGCGCTGTTGATAAAAACTACACTAGGTTATCCCAAGTGGCTAATACTTACTACCCTGGGTTATCCTGGGTGGATAACACTACCCTGGGAGGATAACATTCATTACTCTGGGTTATTCTGGATGGATAACACTGCCCTAAGTTTGCCTGGCTGGATAACAGTACTCTGCATTATGCTAGATGGGCAACAGTCACAACAGTGGGTTACCCTAGGTGGCTAATACTCACTACCCTGGGTTATCCTGGGTGGATAACACCCAAAACCCTGGGTTATAATGGGAGGATAAGTCACAACCCTGGGTTCTATTGGGTGGATGTGACCACCCTGGCTTATCCTGGGTGGACAACAGTCAGGCACTACACTAGGTTATCCAGAGTGGATATCAGTCACTACCCTGGGTTGTCCTGGGTGGTTAACAGAACAATGTGTGGATAACACTAAACCCGGGTTTTCCTGGGTGGATAATGGTACCGTGGGTTATCCTGGATGGATAACATTATTCTGGAGGGATAATGCTACTCTGGGTTATCTTGGGTGAATCACACAACCCTGGGTTATCCATGGTGGATGATTCTACCCTGGTTATCCAGGGTGGATAACTCTACCCTGGGTTATCATGGGTGGATAACACTACCCTGGGTTATCCTGGGTGGATGACTCTACCCTGGTTATCCTGGGTGGATAACATTATCCTGGGTTGATCACACTATCCTGGGTGGATAACACTACCCTGGGTTATCCTGTGAGGATGACACTACCTTGGGTTATCCTTTGTGAAGGACACAACCCTGCATTATCCTGGGTATATAACTTTACCATGGGTTATCCTGGGTGAAGAACTGCCCTGGGTGGATAACACTCAGTACCCTTGCTTATCCTTGGTGGACAACAGTACAATGGGCTATCCTTGGTGGATATCACTACTCTGGGTTATGCTGGTTGGATAACACTACCTTGTGTGGATAACTTTGCCCGTGGGTTTTCCTGTTTGGATAACACTACCCTGGGTTATCCTGGTTGGATAACACTAGACTGTGAGTATAACGTTACCCCTGGTTTTCCTGGGTGGATAATTCTACCCTGTGTTATCCTGGGTGGATAATATCCTGGATGGATAATGCTACTCTGGGTTATCCTGGGTGAATTACACTACAAAGGGTTAACCTGTGTGGATAACTCTACACTAGGTTATCCTGGTGGATAACACTACAATCGGTTATCCTGGGTGGATGACACTACCTGGTTATCCTGGGTGGATCACACTACCCTGGATAATCCTGGGTGGATAACACTACCCTGGGTTATCCTGGGTGAATGACACTACCCTGGGTTATGCTACATAGATGACACTATCCCAGGTTATCTTGTTGGATAACACATCCCTGGGTTACCCTGGGTGGATAACACAAGCGTGGGCTATCCTATGTGGAAAACACTACCCAGGGTTATCCTGGGTGGATAAAACTAACCTGGATTATCCTGGGTATATAACACAATCCTGGGTTATCCTGGGCAGATAACAGTACCCTGGGTTATCCTGTGTGGATAACACAATCCTGGGTTATCCTGGGCAGATAACAGTACCCTTGGTTATCCTGGGTGGATAACACTACCCTGGGTTATCCTGGGAAGATAACAGTACCCTGGGTTATCCTGAGTGGATAACACAATCCTGGGTTATCCCGGGTATATAACACTACCCAGGGTTATTGTGGGTGAATAACACTACTCTGGGTTATCCTGGGTGGATAATACTACCCATGGTTATCCTGAGTGGATAACACTACCCCTGGAATTTCCTGGATAGATAACACTACCCTGTGTTATCCTGGTTGGATAACACTATCCTGTGTGGATAACACTACCCCTGGGTTTTCCTGGGTGGATAATGCTGCCCTGGGTTATCATGAGTGAATAACACTATTCTGGGTGGATATGGATGCTCAGGGTTATCCTGGGTGGATAGCACTATCCTGGATAGATAATGTTACTCTGGTTTATCCTGGGTGAATCACACTACTCTGGGATATTCTGGGTAGATGATACTAACCTGGTCACCCAGGGTGGATAACTCTACCCTGGGTTATCCTGGGTGGTTCACACTACACTGCATTATACTGGGTAGATAAGACTACCCTCGGTTATCCTATGAGGATGACACGACCCTGAGTTATCATGCGTGGATGACACTCTCTTGGGTTATCCTCGGTGGATAACACTACCCTGGGTTATCCTGGGTGAATGACTCTACCCTAGGTTATCCTACGAAGATAGCACTACTTTTGGTTATCCTGGGTGGGTAACATAATCCTGGTTTTCCTGGATGGATAACACTACCCGGGGTTATCCTGGTTGTATAACACAACCCTGGGTTATTCTGGGTGCATAATACTTCCCTGGGTTATGCTGGGTGGATCACACTCTCCTGGATGGATAACACTACCCTCGCTCATCCTGGGTAGTTAACACTACCCTGCGTTATCCTAGGTGGATAACACTATCGAGGGATAGCCTGGTTGGATAGCATTATCCAGGGTGGATAGCACTAACCTGGGTTATCCTGGGTGAATAACACTATCCTGGGTTATCCATGGGTGGATAACAGTAACCTGCACATTTTTCGGTGGATAACACTACCTTGAGTTATCCAGGGAGGATAACACTATCCTGGCTTATCCTGGTTGGATAACACTACCCTGGGTTAACCTGGGTTGATAACACCACCCTGGGTTATCATGGGTGGATAACACTACCCTGGGTTATCACAGGTTGATAGCACCACCCTGGGTTATCCTGGGTGGATAACACTACCCTGGGTTATCCTGGGTGGAGAACACTACCCTGGGTTATCCTAGGTGGATAACACTACCCTGTGTTATACTTGGTGGATAACACTACTTTGGGTTATCCTGGGTGGATAACACTACAATGGGTTATCATGGGTGGATAACACTACCCTGGGTTATCCTGGGTGGATAACACTACCCTGGGTTATCATGGGTGGATAACACTATCCTGGGTTATTCTGGGTGGATAACACTACCCTGGGTTATCCTGTGTTGATAACACTACCCTGGGTTTATAATGCTACCATGGGTTATCCTGGGTGGATAACACTACCTTGGGTTATCCTGTGCTGATAACACTACCCTGGGTTATCCTGGGTGGATAACACTACCCTGGGTTATCCTGGTTGGATAACACTACCCTGGGTTATCCTGGGTGGATAACACTACCCTGGGTTGTCCTGAGCTGATAACACTACCCTGGGTTATCCTGTGCTGATAACACTACCCTGAGTTATCCTGGGTGGATAACACTACCCTGGGTTATCCTGGTTGGATAACACTACCCTGGGTTATCCTGTGCTGATAACACTACCCTGGGGTATCCTGGGTGGATGACAATCCCACTGGTTATCCTAGGTGGATAACACTACCCTCGGTTATCCTGGGTAGATAACACTCCCCTTGGTTATCCTTGGCGGATAAGACTACCATGGGTTATCCTGGGTTGATAACACTACCCTGGGTTATCCTGGGTGGATAACACTACCCTGGGTTATCCTGGGTTGATAACACTACCCTGGGTTATCCTGTGCTGATAACACTACCCTGGGTTATCCTGGTTGGATAACACTACCCTGGGTTATCCTGGGTGGATAACACTACCCTGGGTTATCCTGGGTGGATAACACTACCCTGGGTTATCCTGGGTGGATAACACTACCCTGGGTTATCCTGGGTGGATAACACTACCCTGGGTGGATACCACTACCCTGGGTTATCCTGGGTGGATAACACTACTCTGGGTTATCCTGGGTGGATAACACTACCCTGGGTTATGCTGGTTGGATAACACTACCCTGGGTTATCCTGGGTGGATAACACTACCCTGGGTTATCCTGGTTGGATAACACTACCCTGGGTTATCCTGGGTGGATAACACTACCCTGGGTTATCCTGGTTGGATAACACTACCCTGGGTTATCCTGGGTGGATAACACTACTCTGGGTTATATAATCATAATGGAACATTCTGGGGTTAAATCAGGTTGATGCGAGGCAGAGGAGGACGCCTCCGTCTCCTGGGAACAAGAGACTATCACGGGCATCACTACCCACCACTAGAGGGCATGAAGGTGGTCAAAGAGAGAGAAAATAAGGGTAAAAATGAGGCAGAAATCTTACCTTAACGACACCATACTTAGTTCACTTTGTTATTGTTGGACTGAGAGGTTGAGGGAATAGAGGAACCGAGAGTTGATTACCGTCAACTCTTTATTTCAACCCTTAAACCCAGATATTATTGTGGTTTACTTACATGAAAAATCTAAATTTGACAGTTTATTACTGTCTATCCTGATGTAAACCATTAAAACGATACCTTATTACCGTTTTCCTTTTTTCAACCTTTTGTATTCAAGATAAAGCTTCAAAATAAGAGGAACTTAAAGACATTTACCATAATTTACATATTTTCAGCAGTTAAACCTTATATTATTAGGATCTGCTCATATTAAAGCCTTTGAAAAGCTGGTTTTATACCCTATAACATATATTTGAACCTTTAAACCCAGACTTTATTACCATTTTCTTTTGTTTAATAATTTTTATCAGAGTTAATAATTCAACCAGAAGAGAAGCCGAAAACTTAATACCGTCATCTAATACTGCCCTTAAACAATGACTTAATTAGTAATTTATTGATTTAAGGAGGAGAGCCCTTATTGTTCTCTGCCTTTAACTGAACCTTTAAACTACGACTTTACTGCACGGAAACACAAGCCAACACTGTCCTAAGTAATGTCAAAAATATTACAATTTTGAATTATAATATTACTAAGTAAATACTGTGATGACCTCCTGGTACTCCTTGATTCCTTAAACACAACCTTCTCCTGTATTATTCTGACTGTAACCTGTCTTAAACAAGAAACAATAGTACTCACTCCCAGGATACACAACAGTCTACAACTCTAGAACAAAACAAACTGGGGGAGATATTTCTATCTACTACTGTAATGAACTATCATGTTGTAACACCACTTGCTGCTGTACTGACCAATATGGAGAATATGTTTTTCCAAATTTTAATGTAAAAACCTTATTACTCTTATAACAATTACCTGGAATATACCTGGAGAGGGTTTCGGGGGTCACCGCCCCCGCGGCCCGATCTGTGACCAGGCCTCATGGTGGATCAGGGCCTGATCAACCAGGCTGTTACTGTTGACCACACACAACCAGACGTACAAACCACAGCCCGGCTGGTCAGGTACTGCCTATAGGTTTCTGTCCAGCTCCTTCTTGAAGACAGCCTGAGGTATATTGGTAATCCCTCTTATGTATGCTGGGAGGCAGTTGAACAGTCTTGGGCCCCAGACACTTATTGTGTTGTCTCTTATCGTGCTAGTGGCACACCTGCTTTTCATTGGGGAGACGTTGCATCGTTTGCCAAGTCTTTTGCTTTCATAGTGAGTGATTTTCATGTTCAAGTTTGGTACTAGTCCCTCTAGTATTTTCCAAGTGTATATAATGATGTATCTCTCCCTCCTTCGTGCTAGGGAGTACAGGTTGAGCAACTTCAAGCAGTTATGTCGCCCTCAACCTTCTCTCTACATTTGTTTTATAATTTTTAACAGCCAAGAAAGGCTTCTTCAACTGTTTTATACTCTTAGTTAATTTACCTTGGATCTTAAGGACACTTCAAATATTAATTCTGTAATGGTGGTACAACTCCAGGACATTTTAGTAATATCATGCAATATCATCATAATTTTAATATCTAGTCTATGTTTATTCATATCTTTGATTTAGATTTTAGATTTTGCCACCAAAGTGGCTAGTTTATTGTTCACCCCATATCCATCCTGTGGACGGTAGCGCAAGAGCATATGGATACACACCAGGTCTAGGAACTAGGCCCCAAAGGGTTAACAGGAGTATATATGGATTTATATCTACATATCTGGAGTACACATTTCTGTTACAAGCAAATTTAGGAAATTTGCTTAGTATATCTGATATCTTATTTCCATTAATAAGATATCTTGATATGTCACATAGGTTATTATACTGTCTGTCTCTATATTCCTCAATAAGTGGACAATTAAGCACATAGTGTTCAAGAGAGTGACCATATACCTGATCACATAATTTGCATTTAGTTTGATCATCATCTGTGTGTCTCCCAGACTGCCAGAAGTACTTGTAACCAAGCCTAAGCCTGGCCACTACAACATCAGTCAGTACTGTAACCCAGCTGGCTGGCCACTACAACATCAGTCAGTACTTGTAACCAAGCCAAGCCTAAGAGGACAGTAGGGCAGTTAATTAGTCTTCTTGTTTACCGTCCAATTTCCTCCAGTTTTGGTGCACAAGACAAAGTGTTTTCACTCTTTCCTGAAAATATTTATCAAAAATATACCTCAAACAACAACTGAGAAAAGACTGAAAAAGGACTGATTTACTGAAAATGCCCTTGGGATGCGATTTATTCCTATATGGGACGACATAGGATTGTTTGGACACTTGGTGCCAATGGAAATAAGTCACTGTGTCTGACTTTTTTGGGTTATCCCAGGTTCTCTACACATATGCTGCTATGTATGATAATTCTATGTAACTGTATTTGTGTATACCTGAATAAACTTACTTACTTACTTACTTAATACGATTTTTCTTAGGGACCTTTTCCTCTAAATAACTTATGTTTATTTCACGAAAAAATAAAGTTTGTTAGTTATTGGAATGTTGCAAAAAATCTGCCCTTTACTCCCACATAACTCACAAAGTATTTGGAATATTTCCCAAAATTGATCGAATGAAATTAGAGAAATCTTTATTCTACAATTTCTGTGAATATTATTCAATTTAATTAAGTAATAAAGGAAGAAATAGGTACATTAGGTGAATAAGTTACTTCTGAGATATTGGCCTGGAGCGCCGGCCGGCCCACCGTCTCAAAAAAAAAAAAAAAAAAAAATCTCGAAAATCGCGTTTGTTTGGGTGTATTTCTTAGTAAACTGATGTTCTAGTGCAGTTATCCTCTTCAAAACACCGTTTTCTCTTAGTCAAAGACGACATGGAGAGGAGTAACTCATTTATATCGAAATATTCCCGACGGTCTCCCGCAATATTATGACCTATTTTATTCAGTCTAGAGTATATAACATGTTTGCATGTTATTTATAGTGTTTATTATATCATATTAGATCAATTGTGATAGATAAATAAGCCGTAGAGTTGATATATAAGTTGATATAAGCGTAATATTGATGTGATTTCTCCTGGCTCTCTTTGGAGAGGGAATATGGCCAAGGGCTCCCAGATGGTTCCTGATTGGCTGGCACTCTACGGATAAGCTCCGCCTACTCTTATATGATGCCAAATAGTCAGTTTTTATATTAAAAAGAATCATGCAAGAAAAAGCTATAAAAAAAGGGAAAAAATTCCAAAAAATATATGGGCTGTGAGCAGACGCGCTACCCATATCACCGTCACCATACCTGATATAAATGACTATAATTTCTTGTAGAAACATCGTAGAACATTCATTCTGGTACCATTGTGTTGCCAAAGAGTTAAGATATTTCTCTGTATATATAACTCAATTTCCATAATTTTTCGATTTTTTTTGAGAGCGCGCGGAAAATTGCCCTACTTCCTGCCTTCTAAGCCTGGCCACTACAACATCAGTCTGTTCAAATTGCAAGTTTCTCTACGTTCATGTTATCATAGTGGGTTATAGATCTACTCAGGCTTCTAACTGCTTTCCTATAACAATCATTTTCATTATTTACTTCTCTCCTAATATTATTCCTAATGCTAGACACAGTTATACCAAAGTTATATCCTACATTCTCCTTCTGGGTACTCTTCTTGGCTAACATATCAACTTTGTCATGAATGTGTAATGCAATGTGTGATGGGATCCATAGTAATTGTACATTAATTTTTTGTCCTGGATTTTTGAGTATCTATACCTGGCTTCTCCAATGAGGATGTTGTTGGAGTCATTATATGAGTCAAGAGCCTTCAATGATGACATAGAATCAGTAATGATGATAGAGTCAAGCTCAGTGTCATAAGTTAGCTTCAGCGACATTAAGACTACAAACAATTCAGTTTGCAGTGTAGACGCACAACTATTAATGCTTATGCCAAGTTCAACAAATTTATTACCGTTCTTAACTAGGGAGGTGGCAACAAGAGCAGATGCAGGCCTGCCAGAAGACTCCTATTTAGATCCACGTATTTGCTTCGGCAGTACATATACTAAAATTGGAATGACACAGAGAAGATTAGCATGGCCCCTGCACAAGGATGACACGCAAAATCGTGAAGCATTCCACATTTTTTACGAAGGGGCGACTATGCATGTGCAGGTCAATGGTAAGTTAGGTGTGCCAGTTCAGATGGGTCGGAGTTTGAGGCAAGGTTGTCCCCTTTCACAATTATTGTTTGCTTGTTTTCAAGATCCTTTTTATAGGGCGGTGCGGGCTAGAGTTTTGGGGGTTTTGGGGGTTATGAGAGTGATGGGTGGCCTGGTATTGTGGGTTACGTAGATGATACATCGGTCTTGGTAGGAGGTGGTGTAGACTTGCAGCAGGTGGAAGCCATCGTGGACGTGTTTGGAGAGGCGACAGGGTTGAGAACTAATGCCACGAAGACTAAGTTCATGGCAGTGGGAAATTGGGACCAAATGAGTGGGGGCGTAAGGGGTAGGTGGAGCGTGGTGGACCAGCTTAAGATATGTGGGATTTTGTATGTTTGTGATCCGTTGGTGGCACGTGAGGTGAACTCGGTGAGGGCCGTGGACAGTGTGTTAAAAAGATTAGGACTGAGATCTGCAAATCTCACGTTGTACCAAAGAGTAATTGCGACAAATGTACTATTATATAGTAAATTATGGCATGTGGTGGTCATGTATCCGTTACTGTGCCGAGAGATCACGAAATTGTTGCGTAGGGTTTGTCGGTTCATTTGGGGGTCTGGCTGTGAGTGGTTAAGCAGAGGGGTAATTACTTTGCCGATTGGCCAAGGAGGGCTGGGGCTCATACTGCTGGAACGAAGGATTATGAGTATTTACTTGAAACTGAGTCTTCTGTGGGAGGGTGGGAATAATGGGGGGGGGGATCGAGAAAGTGCATGTGGACATGAAATGTTGGTGGGCGGGGAAGGATTTGCGAGTAGGGGAGGCGATGTTGAGATTTTTGATGGTGGCGAGGGATCCAGCTCGAATCATGCTGTGCATAATCGAGAGAATGGGGGGGGGTTGGAGGTCACTGCTGTGGAAGGAGCATACCCAAACTATGCCTGGCGCGATGTATGGGAACATCTCAGGAAGTTGCGAATTAGTCTGGGTTATACGAGAGGTGATGTATCGCTTTTTACACGGGATTCTGCCATCTAGGATCGTCTTATTTAGTCGAAAGTTCAGGAAAGGCGGGGAGTGTAGAGCGTGTGGAGAAGTAGAAACCATTTTTCATGTTGTATATTTTTGTGAATGCATAGGCAGGGTCAGGGAATGGTTTGGAAGGGTAATTCGGTTTATAGGAGCGGGTGGGTTGCAGGTATTGCGAGTGTTAAGTTTAGATATTGATGGGGTGGGAGCGCAGGTTAAAAACACAGTGGCATATCTGGTAACTGATTTCGTGTTCACATCATGGGCAATGAGAGATGTAGGAGCGGGTGAAAGAATAAAGGTGCTGGCAGCGACATTTTACAGATCTAAGTGCCACAATCGGGTAGTATATGGTAGGAAATGGAACACTGCATTTACAGAGGGTTATAGGAATTTTCGGCTGCATGATTTATGGAATTTGTAGGTCAATGAGAAGCAACGGGCTAGCCTCCCATTCTGAGGCGTGTGGGTGTGAGTGGGCAAGAATGTTCTCCACTTTGTGATAGTTTGATCAAACTGTAAAACTTTTATTTTGTACACTACAAAACTGTACATATGAATATTGAGTAATATATGGAAGAGTGCATGAGGGAAAAGCGTATTACACTGTTTGTACGACACCATTGTTTGATTTAAGGTGTTTTTCCTTGGCTATGATGGGGCAGTGATGGAAACGTACATTTACATAAAAATGTAGGTGCGTGAGTGTATGAATATGTGTGCATATGTACGGAAATATACATAGATGTATTTATAAATATATACACGTGTGTGAGAGGGCATGTTTGAACAGGAGAATATAGTGGGTGACAGAGTGTAGCATGTTAGTCATAAGATGCTCACCAAATATACATTATGGTGAGGAGTATCATTTGTTCATAATTTTATTCATAGTGAGAATTGAACTAAATATAAGCTGATCTACAGGATTGTTTTTGGATTTAGTGTATAATTATTACAAATGTCTGTAACGTGACTATTGGCATAATATATCATTTGCTGCCTGACTGTGGTGGAGCACGGTTGTGCTCTGCACCCCTCTGCTGTTTTCAGGCGAGCTCTCATAGCAACAACATGGAGCTGAGTGTATGGCATAGAGTGAATACTGTCGGCATTGAGCTGCTTCGTGGGATGATTTCCACCTCTACAGCACAAGTGCTGCTACCGACGATCATCAGAGAGATGTACCGAATACAGGACGACGAGGTATATGGTGTAGCCCTGAATGGGGCCTTCAGGATCTTCGTTAAGTTGAATTCGACGGCTGTGTATGAGTCGTTGGTGACAAAATTCCAGCATGTAAGTCTAGATGCAACCCCAGCTGTTAGAGTGCGTCTTATAGACGTCTCTTGACATTATACATGGGTGAAGTTGCGCAACGTCCCCTTCAAGGCTGACGAGGCTGACATAAAGAACATGTTTGAGGCGTATGGTACTGTGCATCTGGCAACCCAAGGCAAGTGGGCGGCAGGTGCATACATGGGACGTCCGAAGGGTGCATTCCCCCTCAAAATGACTCTGAGGCATCCAATCCCATCTTACGTTGTGATGAAGGAGTTCTGTACATGCAGGCTGTGTGGGGAGTACGATCACATGGTGGTGACATGCGTGCAATAGAGGAGGGGGATGACACAGACTGGTGGAGCACCAGTTACAGGTGTGGATGCCGGCGTGGAGAGTCTCATGGGCAAACGAGGGAGTGGCCGTCTCTGGAGTGATATAGTTGAGGATACCCTTGTGGTGAATGATGGGTGTGCCATGAGTTGTGTTGAGCCAGAAATGGCCACTTTGCTGGTGACGGGGGAGGAAGTGCTTCTGCAGCAGGAGGTGAGGGCGCTGGAGGAAGAGCTGGACGAGGTTTTGAAAACTTTAACTCCTTCTGGGGAGGATGACGTCCCTGTCCGGGAGACTGTCACTGAGTTGCAAGGAGAGAGTGTCGGGACATGTGTAGGAAGGAAGGAGGAGATCAGCAGGCACAGAGAGGAGTCACCATGCTCTGTGCAACATGAAACAGTGGAGGTTGAAGTTCACTGTGAGGAATCGTTTGAAGACAACATGGCAGTTGAGGGCGTCACAAGGAAGAGAGTGGCAGCGTCAGACTCAGATGACATCCTGACGCAGACGCAGAGGTCCGGGAGGAATGATGAATATTCTCGAGGTAGCCAGGATAAGAGGCATCGAAAGAAGTGGGGCGGGGTGGATGGTGTGAAATCATGTGTTGTCCCTGGGGCAGGAGGCTCTGGGAAGGATGAGAGGAGGAAGGGTTGGAAATTTTAAGAAGGCCTTAGGTGTATAACTGTGAATGTGAATGGACTGTGTAATAGAGTGAAGAGGGAATGTTTTCGTATGCTCCTGTGTAAATATAGAGTGGACATCGTATTTCTACAGGAGCATAATTTCAGGGTGGGAAGAGTGCTAGAGGTGGCAGGGTTTAAGGTTTTGACTCTGCCATCTGTATATATGAAAGGTGGAGTGGGTTTATTGATAAAGGAGGTAAGCCCATTTGTGTTGATACAAAGTGAGGGGGGGAGGGTGTTGCATGTGGATGGGTGGTGGATGTGGTAGAGGGTAACCTTTGTAAGTGTGTATGTGCCAGTGGAAAATGATATGAAAGTAAAGAGGAATTTTGTATGTGATGATCTAGTTTTCGCCTTACATGGTTTTCGTGCGGTGGCCATCGATGGTGGGGACTGGAACTGCGTAATTAGGAGGGCTGATGTGGAACCACAAGGGGCGGGGCACATGTTAGCAGCCTTACAAAATCTCTTGGTGGATGTTCAGTTGAGGGATGTGGTAGGTGGGGGGGCACGGGAGGTAGAGCATACTTTCGTGAGGAGAGGTTATGTGGCTAGGTTAGATAGGTTGTACATATCTCACGGGGTTTTGTCAAAGTTTGTCCGTACACTAGAAGTAGCTTTTTCAGATCATCGGGCGGTAGTGGCAGAGGTGGAATGGGAGTCATTAGATAATATCTCTAGGGGATACTTGAAGTTAAATACGAGTGTGTTAGAAGATGAGGAAGGGTAGGAGGGTTTTACAGCACTGTGGGAGGGGTTAAGTGAGGAGGTAAAACGGGTGGAGGATGTGATGTTGTGGTGGGATGGTGTGGCTTAGGAATGGATTCTGCATTATTTCGTGTAGGAAGGGAAACGAATCAATTCTTTAAAATATTGGCTCATTAACTATTTGGAGGACAGGTTAAGGGGTTGTTATGTTTGGGGGCAGTGGAGGGTACTTATCCTATCGACGACATTATGGTAATTAAGGGGAGGTTGCGCGAAATCCAGGACTAGAGGTTCCAAGCGGTGAGAGTAATGGTTGGGGTGGAGGAGGTGTTATGGGGAGATAGGCCATTGTCGTGTGTATTGCGTAGGCATAAACAACGACAGCAGGCAACAGCTATTCCATGGCTGGAGGTTCATGAGTCTGTGGGTGGGTATAGGGTGGGTCAGGTTATAAAAAATACAGATGGGATGGGAGTGTTTGTGGTTAAGTTGTATGAGCAGTATTGGCAAGAGGAAGGAGAAGGAGCTGGGGATTTGGAACAGGTATGTGGGAGTGTGATATGTCGGTTGGGAAACAGTGGTAGGGAGGCACTGGGTGGGGAAATAACTGAGGAGGAAATATGGAGGGCTTTAAGTGAAATGCGAAATGGCAAAGCACCGGGAATCAATGGGCTACCGGCAGAGTTTTATCAACAGCATTGGGAGCTAATGAGGGTTTTTTTTGGTAAGGTTATTAAATTTGATGAAGGAGAGGGGCAAGTTGGGAGAAAAGCAGGCAACAGCTGCAGCTGTAGTAGTCTTGGTACTGAAGGGAAAGGGACAGCATACGCTTCGGAACTACCGGGCAATATCGTTGTTACGCACTGATTATAAGTTGTTTGGTAAGATTTTAGGAAATAGGTTTAAGTGCGTAGTAGGGCGGGTCGTATTGAGAACTCAGTTTGGGTTGCCAGGGAGGTCTATGGTGGAGGGGCATGGGTTACTATGGGATTTCATGGAAGAAAAAGGGGGGAAGGGGGGCTTGGTTGCTCTAGGCTGGCAAGGAGCATATGATAGAGTGGAGCAAGAAGCATTGAGAGCTATCCATAGGGGACAGGGTTTTGGGAAGAAATAGTGGGATGGGTAGATACATTATATTGTGGGGCAATGGTGAGAGTACAGAATGCTGGAAGATTAGGGGGGAGGATTGTAATGGGTAGGGGACTTAGACAGGGGTGTTCTATGCCACAGCTTTTGTTTGCGTGCATACAGGACCCCTTTTATAGAATGGTGGAGCAGCAAATGGGCATTAGTGAGGGAGAAGGGAGTGGAGTTGGGAGGGTTTGGCCAGTTCTAATAGGGTATGTAGATGATACTACTGTTCTGGTTAGGGAGGGGATGTCAATGGACACCTTAGATGGGGTAGTAAACATGTTCACAGGTGCAACTGGTATGAGAGTGAATTCAGAGAAGTCTATGGTCATGGGGTTGGGAGCTTGGGTGGGGAGGGTTGAGTGGGGTAGTGTAGTTATGACTAAGTGGGTAATTTCGTTAAAAATTTGTGGTCTTATCTATGCAGATGATCTGGATGTTGCACTTCAGGAAAACTCGGTTAGGTTGGTAGACATGATTCTGGGTTGCTTGGGAGCATTTTGGCCTTATCATTTGTCCCTTGTGCAGTGTGCCATTGTTATTAAAGTCTTATTGTATAGTAAGGTTTGGCACGTGGCAGCCAAGTTCCCTTTAACTGCAAATATACTTAGACTGGTTTTTAAATTCTTGTTGGGTTCTGGCTGTGATTGGCTTAAAAGGGATGTGGTAATGTAACCTTTGCATCACGGGGGATTGAGTTTGATGGATTTAAAGTGGAGGGTCAAATGTATCTTCATTAAGAGGGAGGTGATGAGATAGGGTGTGGGTGGGGGGTTTGGTCAAGATACACAGTAGATTGCAACATATGTATTCTGGGGTAGATTTGCGTGAGTGTGTAACTGTTTTGCTGGCTCTGGTGTTGGCTCGGGATCTGGGGAAGGTAAAAATAGGTAGGCTGTGTAGGATATTAGTGGGGAGGGTAGTGGCACTGGTGGAGGGGATTTTCCCCATGTATGACTGGGGAAGTACATGGGGTAGGTTCAGTAGGTTAAAGTTACAACCCCATGGGCATGAGGTGATGTATCGGGTGTGGTTTTACAGGATAGACGGGTGGTTGAGGGGGGGTCTGTAGAATATGTGGAGGGGAGGATTTGGTGTTACTAGTAGTGTATTTTTTGAGGGGATGGGGAGTGTCAGGGGTTGGTTGAGCAGGGTGCTGCATAGGATAAGGGGTAAAGGCATTTCTGTTCTGCAGGCATTAAGTCTTGACGTGGGGGGTATGGATGAGAGTATTATTAGTGCTGTGGGGTACATTATGGTAGATTATATTTATATATCGTGGGGAATGCTGGGGAAAGGTGTTAGCGAGGTGAAGCGGCGGGTATTAGCGGTTACGTTAGCGAGGTGAAGCGGCGGGTATTAGCGGTTACGTTAGCGAGGTGAAGCGGCGGGTATTAGCAGTTATGTTTAATAAAACATTATGTCGAAACAGGGATATTTATGGGCGGAGGTGGGAAAGGGATTTTTCCAGTGGGATACAGAGAACTAACGTTAGCAGGATTATTAGACTTGTAAATCAAGCAGGAGGGGTAGGATAGGGACGGTGTATGCTACTGTGGGAAGGGATGTCAGGGGTACGAACTAGGGTCGCCTCCTGGGGTTGACAGTTGTTAAAGATGTGTGTGGTTTGATTGGTGTGAGAGTTGTTGAACTAACGCACTTTTCTGAGGTGTAAGAAATATTATCATTGGCAGTTATTGTCACCTGGTTGAAGTGACATTATGTTATAACCTTATCTCCATAATTATGTAAATTTTGATATCCAATGTAATGTGTCTTGGTGTTATTGTGAACACCGATGATTATATATTTAAGGATTCCTTCATGTTTTGTAAGGATGTACGGAAGCATGTTAGTATATAAACATTTTGATTATATCATAGGGTATTAGTGGTAGGGTGTGGATGGTGTGGTATGGGAGGAATAGAGCCTTTATGATTGGACCTGAGTCTTGCTAGTAGAGATTTTGTAACCTGTAACCATACGTGTCTCCCTATATATGTAGTTGTGCACAATTTAAAATTATCAATGTAACTTGTCATAATAATAAGGCATTCTTTCGTGTTTTTTAACTAGTGGCACGTTTTGGTATTGTATATATGATGTAAGATCTTGCCTGGGATGTTATTGCTTATATGTTGTTACAGATGTTTTTCACAAGTTCATTATATATGATTAAGAGAATGAGTTTTTGATCTTGTGTATAGCCAGGTGAAACTGGACAATTTTCACTTGGGGGGGTAGGAGTGTAAGCAATCTCTGCAATAGCAGGTCATGCAAAACGCTTGTCATAATTATATAAGATGTCTAATGTTGTCCATTCTCTGTAGGATTTGATGTATAGATTATCTCCGGCAGTGTAAATACTCTGTATGTAGGAGGGAACAATGTGTAAATTTATTTTGGTAGGTTTATGTATATAGCGTGTTTTTAGGGTGATATATATTATAAGACGCTAATTACCATCAATGACTGTTGGTGGTTATGAATGGTGACGGCAGACACAGTTACTAGGCATGTGGGAGGGGTTATGAGTGGTGACGGCAGACACAGTTACTAGGCATGTGGGGGGTTATGAGTGGTGAAGGCACACACAGTTACTAGGCATGTGGGAGAGGTTATGAGTGGTGACGGCACAGTTACTAGGCATGTGGGAGGGGTTATGAGTGGTGACGGCAGACACAGTTACTAGGCATGTGGGAGGGGTTATGAGTGGTGACGGCTGACTCAGTTACTAGGCATGTGGGAGGGATTATGAGTGGTGATGGCTGTTATGCAGGGTTCTGCATGACATTGTAATGTATATACAGTGGAGAAGTGTGCCATAATAATAGATGAATGTTATAATTGTAAAGAATAATTTTATAATTCATAATGTGCATTTGGGGGCACTGTTGTTTAGCTAACCCAAGCCATAGGCTCTTCTATGGCTTACCTGTATGTTCACCCAGGCTTTGACATGGCCAGGATGCTGTGGGAGGAGTGAGGAAATAAGAAATGGAGTTTGTAGTGGAGTAGAGACGGCCTGGCGGTGACTAGGCCTAGTGTTATGGTGGCTGGACCTCTAGCCAGCTGTTTCTTGTGTACCCTCTTTTGGGCGTTTAGGATTAAGGTGTTTCTAGAGTGTGTATATAGTGTTATGTTGACTAAATAGATATATTTTCCTAACTGGGATTTTTGCCTAACCCTCTGTTAACCAACCCATTGAAGTAACACTTACTGACTCAAGAAATCGTAATGACACGATTGCAAATAAACCATACCCCCGGCCGGGATTGAACCCGCGGTCATAGAGTCTCAAAACTCCAGCCCGTCGCGTTAGCCACTAGACCAGCTAGCCACAATAAGATTCATCCAACTAGGTATATTTCTACACCATAGGAAAGTTAGCACAGGCACCTCTGTGACCACAAATGCAAGTTTTTACAGACGAATCTCCAGCTAGCGTGGCCGTGACGAACTCTAGCTCAAGTCCCTTCACTGCCGTCAACATGACTCAGTGACGGCAGTGAAGGGACTTGAGCTAGAGTTCGTCACGGCCACGCTAGCTGGAGATTCGTCTGTAAAAACTTGCATTTGTGGTCACAGAGGTGCCTGTGCTAACTTTCCTATGGTGTAGAAATATACCTAGTTGGATGAATCTTATTGTGGCTAGCTGGTCTAGTGGCTAACGCGACGGGCTGGAGTTTTGAGACTCTATGACCGCGGGTTCAATCCCGGCCGGGGGTATGGTTTAACACTTACTGGTTTAGCGCTTTCTGTTTTGACTGGGATAGCCCTGGGTGGCCTGTTATGCTTGAGAGGTGTGTAACTTTTACCTTTGCCCTTAGACCAGGCTCAAGCCCCCAGCCATCCCACATTTCTGCGTAACATGGGGGCCTGTATATGGGAGAATTATCAAATTTTTGTGGTAATTCAAGTTTGCAACCTGGAAAGTCAATAATCATTCTTTACTGGGTTGGTCAGAGGAAGCATTCACTATAACACTCACACTAAAATAATAATTTACCTTTGTTTGTAATATTGCTAGTTTTAAGTGTGTTATTATTAATTAATACCCTGTGAATAATTTACTTTTGTGTGCAACATTGCTAGTTTTTAGGGTGTTATTATTAATTAATACCCTGTGAATAATTTACCTTTCTGTATAATATTGCTGTTCTTAGGGTGTTATTATTAATTAATACTCTATAAATCATTTACCTTTCTGTGCCATATTGTTGATTTTTTGGGTGTTATTAATACTTGATATTTTGTGCATAATTTACCCTTGCAGGTACAATCTTGCTGATTTTTAGGGGGTTATGCTCACCTAAATTTCTGGGAATAATTTACCTTTGCAGGTCCAGTAGCTCTTATTTTTTTTCTGCCAGGATTTTCTTTTTGTGTGCAATCCTGTTTAATTTGAGGGAGTCACATGACAACTCCTTGTGAATATACTACTTCAGTATATGTACCTTGCTGTGTGCTTTATTATTTTATATCAGTAAGTTCTGTGGCTGGTAGTAAGATTTGGTGCTATTATTTCTCAAAATGGCTGACACTAGTGAAAATTCTGTGGATGACATGCATTTGGAAGGTGACATTGCATCACATCCCCATGATAGGGACCTGGATAAGGAAGTAGTAATTTTACAAATGAAATTAGCCCTAGTTGCAGAAGAAAAGGAACGGTTAAGGATTGAGCGCACAAAGATCCAGGAACAGAGAGCCTTAGAAGAGCTTAGGGCTCAAGAAAGAGCTAAAGAGAGGCAGCTTGCTTCTCACCCAGCCACAGACACAAGAGTAGATGTTTTTCATTTGGATAAAGCCATAAAATTTGTGCCCAAATTCCTAGAGAAAAATCCAGACCAGTTTTTTCTGTTATTTGAAAGTACGGCCAAATCCCAAGTTTGGCCGGAAAAGGAATGGGCGTCATTAGCAAGAACCCAATTAGTTGGTAAAGGGTTACAGGCTATTAGTTCTTTAGAAGGATCTGCCTTTTCTGATTATCATAAGCTAAAGGAGGTAGTTTTACTGGCTTATCAAATGTTGCCAGAAAGGTACAGGCAGAAATTCAGAGGACTAAAGTTTCAGTCAGGGCAGTCTTTGGTGGAATATGGTAAGGAGAAGATGTCACTTCTAAATAGGTGGTGTCGCTCAAAGGGGGTGGTAGACAATTATGAGGGTGTAATTACCTTAATTTTGTTAGAGGATCTTTTGAGAAATGTTCCTCCTGACCTTAAGGCATATCTTGAGGAGAAGGATCTTGATGATTTTAATAATGCTTTAGAGCTGGGTGACAGATTTTTAGCTAACCAAAAATTTGGTAGCAGTTACCACACCCCACATACTAATGATGGTAAGTTTTCTCCACCCACAAATAGGAATAAGAAATTTCAGAAGTTTAAGCCACCCATTTATCAGCCTAATAACCACAAGAGTTGTAATAACCCTAATTTTCCAGTATCCACTCGAGGAGGTTTTAAGTCAGTTGTCACAGGTCCAGGACTACAAGGAACAGGTGGGACGAGCCCAGTTTCCCAAGATCATGGGCCCCAGCCTATGTCAAACGGGCAGGGAGCCTTTAAACCATATTACTGTACTTATTGTCATAGACAGGGCCATCTGCAGCCGTATTGCAAGAAGATGCGTAGAGATCAGGCGCTTGCTGGAGTTTCTAAGGTAGATACACCAGGTACCCACATGGTAGCTAATATTGAAGCACCACCTCCGGGTATGTCAGGTACCTCAGCAGGTTTGGACCCTCGGATGAAGGTCTTTACAAGCAAGTCCACCGTGGCCTTACACCAAAATGAAGGTAGGGTAACAGGTGTTCTATCTTTGAGGGACACTGGTAGCACATACACTTTGCTTCGTAGGGGCATACTGCCAGTGTCGGATGACACATACACTGGGTTGGACGTTTTGTTCAAAGGAATTACAGGATGCCCTGTCAAGACTCCAGTGCACAGGTTATGGGTGGAGTCTGCATACCAGTGTGGTTACTTAGCTGTAGGTTTCACAGAGGATATACCTTGTGCAGGGGTTGACCTACTCTTAGGCAATAATGTCATGGGTTGTCTTGAAAGTGATCAACCTCTGGTTTGGAGGGACCCAGCCTCACAGAGTTGGGAGGAAAAAGCTAGGGCTACATTGCCCGAGTTATTTCCGTTGTGTGCAGTAACCAGGAAAATGTCAAAAGAGAAGAGGGCAGTCTCTCGCTGTGACTCGTTAGATCCTGGGGATGATTTGGGTTTGGGAAATCTATTCCTCGAGCCTAGCCTGCAGTTGGCTCGGGGTTGTGATGAACCATCACAGGCAAGACCCTGTTTGAGTGGGGGTCTTGGAGCTGGTATAGGGGGGGCGACTCCTACTCGTGAGCAGCTGATCGAGGCCCAGGGGTGTGACGACACCCTACAAGCTATTCGGTCATCTGCTGTTACCGAGGAAGAGGCCTCTCAACTAACTAACTGTTTTTTTTTTTTTGCAGACGGTATTTTAATGCGAAAGACCTTATCGGATGCGACATCTAATGATGGAGCACGGCAGGCACTCTACCAAGTGGTGGTGCCGGAACCATTTAGATATAAGGTTTTGCGTTTGGCCCACGATGTTCCCATGGGAGGACATTTAGGTGTTAAAAAGACTATGGGCAAGATTTCTAAACATTTTTACTGGCCCCAGGTATGGGAATCAGTGGGTAAGTATGTAGAATCATGCCCAGTTTGCCAAAGAATAGGAAAACCTAATCAAGGAATTAAACCTGCCCCTCTTAACCCTATAACAGTTGCCGGAGAACCTTTTAGCAGGCTGGTGGTGGATTGTGTGGGGCCGCTACCCAGGACCAAGATGGGAAACCAGTACTTACTTACTATTATTTGTTCCTCTACCAGATTTCCGGAGGCCATTCCACTACGTAAGATTACCGCACGTGTAGTCTTGAGAGCACTGGTGAAATTTTTTACGCAGGTCGGGATCCCTAAGGAAATTCAAACAGATCAGGGGTCAAATTTTACATCTAAACATTTTCGCACAGTTTTGGGGGAGTTTAATATTAAAATGACGACCTCCACTGCCTATCACCCAGAGAGTCAAGGAGTTGTGGAGCGGTTTCACCAGTCTCTCAAAACTATGCTGCGGGCTTATTGTGCCCAGTACCAGAAGGACTGGGATGAGGGTATCCCCCTCCTTTTATTTGCCGTGAGGGACAGCACTCATGATTCATTACGCTATAGTCCTTTCGAACTGATCTATGGCCACCAGGTAAGGGGACCACTGATGATTTTGAAGGATTACTGGCTTGGTGAAGATTGTGATGCTGCCCCCTCGGAGGATTTTCTCGCTTTCAGAGACCGTTTGGCTCACATGAAGCATCTGGCGGCTGCGAACCTGCACATCAGCCAAACCAAGATGAAGAAACAATTTGACCGCAAGGCAGTGCCTCGTACCTTTGAAGTAGGAGAGGAGGTACTAGCATTGGAGCCGGTGCCTGGTAATGCCTTAAAAGCAAAGTTCAGTGGGCCATACAAGGTCATGGAAAAGGTCACAGATCAAAATTACAGAATTCACACACCTGGGCGATGGAAGTCTGAACGGGTGGTACATATAAACAGGCTGAAAAGGTACCACCAAAGAGGTGTGGCATGTGTAAATATAGTAGGTGACCCAAGGGTGGACACTGATGCACAGGGGGCCACAGATGTACACCTTAGTAACAGGGCATTGTTAAAAGATCCTTCACAATGTATGTTAGGTCTTAGTAAGGAAAGGGTTGCTGAGATGGTTCAGCTTCTCTGGAATTTTGAGGATTTGTTTGGGGATATCCCTTGTGTAAGCAAGCTAAAGCCCCATGATATAGATGTAAGGGAAGCTGAACCAATTCGGCAGGTCCCTTACAGAATGAACCCACAAAAGAGAAAAAGTATAGAGAAGGAGGTGAAATTTTTACTTGACAATGATTTAATAATACCAAGCGAGAGTGAGTGGGCATCCCCCTGACTGATGGTTCCCAAACCAGATGGCACCATGAGGATGTGCACTGACTACCGTAAGGTTAATTTAATAAGTAAGGCTGATTGTTTTCCTCTTCCTAGAATGGATGATGTCATTGATGCAGTGGGGGGAGCTAAATATGTAAGTAAGTTAGACCTGTTGAAGGGTTATTACCAGACGCCTTTAACCCCATGTGCCAGTGACATCTCTGCTTTTGTAACGCCGGATGGGCTTTTTCAGTACAAAGTTCTCCCCTTTGGGCTTCGTAATGCACCCTCCTGTTTTCAACGCAGAATGCAGGAGGTTATACGTGGCCTAAAGGGCGTGAGGTGTTATATTGATGACCTGGTTATTTTTAGCGACTGTTGGTCAGAGCATGTAAGGCAGCTTCGAGAGCTTTTCTCTAGGCTCGCTGGTGCTCAGCTCACAGTTAATTTGGCAAAGAGTGTTTTCGGGCAAGCCCAGGTAACTTTTCTAGGACATGTTATTGGCCAGGGGAAGGTGGCCCCAGTGAATGCCAAGGTGGAGGCTATAGACAATTATCCTGTACCAAAGACCCGGAAGGAGGTTATGCGTTTTGTGGGCATGGTAACATTTTATAGAAAGTTCTGTCCAAATTTGTCAAAGGTGATCTCTCCACTCACTGACCTGACTAGCCCCAAGTGTACATTTGTGTGGGATATGAAGTGTCAGAGGGCATTTGAACATGTAAAAGCTTTGCTTACAAGTGCTCCGGTGCTGGCTAGTCCTAATTTCACATTGCCATTTTCTCTACAAGTAGATGCCAGTGATACTGGTGTTGGGGCTGTACTACTGCAAGAAGTGGAGGGACAATTGTTGCCAGTCAGCTACTTTTCGGCAAAACTTAAGAAACACCAGCAGCACTATGCCACCATAGAAAAGGAGGCTCTTGCTTTAGTGTTAGCAGTGCAACATTTTGAGGTTTATGTCTCCTCCTCAGTTCACCCTATAACTGTGTATAGTGACCATAATCCCTTACGTTTCCTTCACTTAATGAGGAACCACAATCAGAGACTTACGAGGTGGGCCTTGTTTCTCCAACCTCTTAATCTGGTGATTCATTATGTGAAGGGAGCGGAGAATGTGGTTGTTGATGCCTTGTCTCGTGTTTAAAGTGCACAATGTAGTGTATAGATCACTTATCTATTCTTATTTTGCAGTGATTTGTGGTAGACGAGTAGATGGAACTCTGGGCCACCCAAAGGAGAAGGGCAGGTTGAGCTGGAGCTGGAGGTATCAGGATTCCCTAGTGTGTGTGTATTTAGGGGGGTAGTCACATCAAAGACCATGCCTAGGTAAGGTATGCTACATTTTTTAGGTGTTGGCTGGAATGCCTCGCCTCTGTTTTATGTTGGTATAGGGACTGTTGGACCTAACGTTTTAGTGAATGTGGGGCTGGCGGTGATGCCCTCCACTGTTTGGGTCATGTCTTTTGATCCGAGGTGTTTTGGTTCTCCAGGACTCTTTTTCAATTTTTCCTTTTTGGATCACCACTGGGGTGACTCCAGGGTCCTTGGAATGACATGTAGGTGGCGGCCTGGGAGGTCCACCTTTCGGGGGTCTTCAGTGATGACTCCAGGGTTTTATGGCCGCAGTCCCACCAACAAGATTTATGTGCCTATCCACCCGTTGTTTTTAGGGGCCTGATATTTTTCCCCTCTCCTGTGCTCTCCTGATTCTCGCAGAGGTGTGTCATGGGGAACCAGTTTTGTTTACACAAAAATTGCTGTGAGATGGGAGTGATAATGTGATGTTGCTTTCTAAGTAGAATTTAACATGTAAAATCTGTTTTTCTTTTCTTTGAACTCATGGAAAATGTACTTACTGTTTAAAAGTTTTTTTTGGTGGCACATACAGTTTGGTCTGCCTTGCAACATACTGAACTTTGGTGTTACTTCATAAAATGGTATTCCTCAGGGGCACTTTTGTACAAAGTTAACTTGCTCGTTTATAAGTTTGCTTGATGTAATTTAGGTAAAATGCATCAATGCCAGTGTCTGGCCAGCGCTGTGTTGTGATGGTGCCTTTTCCTAACACAATTGTCTAAGAGTGTGACTGTGGGCTCGTTTGGCATAGAACTTGATCACTTTTATGTTCTGCGAGTTACACATGTCAGCAGTCTAGTACCTCAGTTTGTTAATATTGCATATTTGTAGTACCAAAAGACCATGATTGTATGGTGGTCATTCCCCAGTTATCATTTTGCCCGTTGCCTCAGACCTTAATGTGGGGTTTATTTTTCTTTTTTTTCCTTTTGCCTAGCAGTGTCCGTAGGGACCCTGCTAGCAGAGTGAGACCTATGGTCTGGGGGTGGGGGTGTTATGCAGGGTTCTGCATGACATTGTAATGTATATACAGTGGAGAAGTGTGCCATAATAATAGATGAATGTTATAATTGTAAAGAATAATTTTATAATTCATAATGTGCATTTGGGGGCACTGTAAAGTACTCTAACTGTAATTATAAAGAAATCCTGCTAGGGATTTATTTTCCAAGGGTGTTTGGGTATGTGGAGTGAGCGTGGCTGGGGAAGTCACGTGGGGTCAGCATGGTGTGGAGGCTGGCGTCGGAGATCCTGTGTATTTGAGCTAAGTTTGTAGTCGTGTACTCCTTTTGTTTAGCTAACCCAAGCCATAGGCTCTTCTATGGCTTACCTGTATGTTCACCCAGGCTCTGACATGGCCAGGATGCTGTGGGAGGAGTGAGGAAATAAAAAATGGGGTTTGTAGTGGAGTAGAGACGGCCTGGCAGTGACTAGGCCTAGTGTTATGGTGGCTGGACCTCTAGCCAGCTGTTTCTTGTGTACCCTCTTTTGGGCGTTTAGGATTAAGGTGTTTCTAGAGTGTGTATATAGTGTTATGTTGAATAAATAGATATATTTTCCTAACTGGGATTTAAGGTGTTTCTAGAGTGTGTATATAGTGTTATGTTGAATAAATAGATATATTTCCCTAACTGGGATTTTTGCCTAACCCTCTGTTAACCAGCCCATTGAAGTAACACTTACTGGTATAGCGCTTTCTGTTTTGACTGGGATAGCCCTGGGTGGCCTGTTATGCTTGAGAGGTGTGTAACTTTTACCTTTGCCCTTAGACCAGGCTCAAGCCTCCAGCCATCCCACATTTCTGCTTAACAATGGCAGACACAGTTACTAGGCATGTGAGAGGGGTTATGAGTGGTGACGGCAGACACAGTTACTAGGCATGTGGGAGGGGTTATGAGTGGTGACGGCAGACACAGTTACTAGGCATGTGGGAGGGGTTATGAGTGGTGACGGCAGACACAGTTACTAGGCATGTGGGAGGGGTTATGAGTGGTGACGACAGACACAGTTACTAGGCATGTGGGAGGGGTTATGAGTGGTGACGGCAGACACAGTTACTAGGCATGTGGGAGGGGTTATGAGTGGTGACGGCAGACACAGTTACTAGGCATGTGGGAGGGGTTATGAGTGGTGACGGCAGACACAGTTACTAGGCATGTGGGAGGGGTTATGAGCGGTGAAGGCAGACACAGTTACTAGGCATGTGGGAGGGGTTATGAGTGGTGACGGCAGACACAGTTACTAGGCATGTGGGAGGGGTTATGAGTGGTGACGGCAGACACAGTTACTAGGCATGTGGGAGGGGTTATGAGTGGTGACGGTAGACACAGTTACTAGGCATGTGGGAGGGGTTATGAGTGGTGACGGCAGACACAGTTACTAGGCATGTGGGAGGGGTTATGAGTGGTGACGGCAGACACAGTTACTAGGCATGTGGGAGGGGTTATGAGTGGTGACGGCAGACACAGTTACTAGGCATGTGGGAGGGGTTATGAGTGGTGACGGCAGACACAGTTACTAGGCATGTGGGAGAGGTTATGAGCGGTGACGGCAGGCACAGTTACTAGGCATGTGGGAGGGGTTATGAGTGGTGACAGCAGACACAGTTACTAGGCATGTGGGAGGGGTTATGAGTGGTGACGGCAGACACAGTTACTAGGCATGTGGGAGGGGTTATGAGTGGTGACGGCAGACACAGTTACTAGGCATGTGGGAGAGGTTATGAGCGGTGACGGCAGGCACAGTTACTAGGCATGTGGGAGGGGTTATGAGTGGTGATGGCAGACACAGTTACTAGGCATGTGGGAGAGGTTATGAGCGGTGACGGCAGGCACAGTTACTAGGCATGTGGGAGGGGTTATGAGTGGTGACGGCAGACACAGTTACTAGGCATGTGGGAGGGGTTATGAGTGGTGACGGCAGACACAGTTACTAGGCATGTGGGAGGGGTTATGATTGGTGACGGCAGACCCAGTTACTAAGCATGTGGGAGGGGTTATGAGTGGTGACGGCAGACACAGTTACTAGGCATGTGGGAGGGGTTATGAGTGGTGACGGCAGACACAGTTACTAGGCATGTTTGAGTGGTTATGAGTGGTGACGGCAGACACAGTTACTAGGCATGTGGGAGGGGTTATGAACGGTGACGGCAGACACAGTTACTAGGCATGTGGGAGGGGTTATGAGTGGTGACGGCAGATACAGTTACTAGGCATGTGGGAGGGGTTATGAGTGGTGACGGCAGGCACAGTTACTAGGCATGTGGGAGGGGTTATGAGTGGTGACGGCAGACACAGTTACTAGGCATGTGGGAGGGGTTATGAGTGGTGACGGCAGACACAGTTACTAGGCATGTGGGAGGGGTTATGAGTGGTGACGGCAGACACAGTTACTAGGCATGTGGGAGGGGTTATGAGTGGTGACGGCAGACACAGTTATTAGGCATGTGGGAGGGGTTATGAACGGTGACGGCAGACACAGTTACTAGGCATGTGGGAGGGGTTATGAGTGGTGACGGCAGACACAGTTACTAGGCATGTGGGAGGGGTTATGAGTGGTGACGGCAGACACAGTTATTAGGCATGTGGGAGGGGTTATGAGTGGTGACGGCAGACACAGTTATTAGGCATGTGGGAGGGGTTATGAACGGTGACGGCAGACACAGTTACTAGGCATGTGGGAGGGGTTATGAGTGGTGACGGCAGACACAGTTACTAGGCATGTGGGAGGGGTTATGAGTGGTGACGGCAGACACAGTTACTAGGCATGTGGGAGGGGTTATGAGTGGTGACGGCAGACACAGTTATTAGGCATGTGGGAGGGGTTATGAACGGTGACGGCAGACACAGTTACTAGGCATGTGGGAGGGGTTATGAGTGGTGACGGCAGACACAGTTACTAGGCATGTGGGAGGGGTTATGAGTGGTGACGGCAGACACAGTTATTAGGCATGTGGGAGGGGTTATGAGTGGTGACGGCAGACACAGTTATTAGGCATGTGGGAGGGGTTATGAACGGTGACGGCAGACACAGTTACTAGGCATGTGGGAGGGGTTATGAGTGGTGACGGCAGACACAGTTACTAGGCATGTGGGAGGGGTTATGAGTGGTGACGGCAGACACAGTTACTAGGCATGTGGGAGGGGTTATGAACGGTGACGGCAGACACAGTTACTAGGCATGTGGGAGGGGTTATGAGTGGTGACGGCAGACACAGTTACTAGGCATGTGGGAGGGGTTATGAGTGGTGACGGCAGACACAGTTACTAGGCATGTGGGAGGGGTTATGAGTGGTGACGGCACAGTTACTAGGCATGTGGGAGGGAGGGTTGTAGTGTCAGTGATAATGTATTAAATCCTCCACCGTGCATGATATTAATTTTTTTATTTTTATTTAGAAACACAGTATACATTATACATGTTGTGATACATAATAACTTAACAATAAAAAGTTAGCAACAATATAAGAAAACCTAGAACTAAACAGAGGACGACCTACACCTGAACATTACTCTACCAAAAAATAACTACAACACAAAACTGGTTCTTTTATTCATATATTGTATAAAAACTTTATGTACTAAACATTAATTATACACTAATGCCTTTTACTCACTATTGTGTTGTATAGTAAAATTTTATGTACATAGACATTCGAAGACTAAAATCCCCAATATAATATTTTCGAGGAGACTAATAGCGCCCCACACCAAATATACCCTAACAAACACATCTTATTCAACACTTCATACACTAGAATAAATGATTAGTTATCAAAAAAAATTCTATGATATATGCCTGCTCTCAACATACTCAAGGTACACAGTATGAACAGTTTGAAAAATATCCCCTTAATCCGTATGTGTATATATATTCCTACCTCATTAACCTCACATCAAAGATGAACACTTAATAGGGCAACGTTCAATGCCGTCTCCCATAACATAGAACATTCTGACACTGACAAGGTTGACATTAACAGTAAGTACATGATCTTGGTGCACGCAGGCACCTCGCCCTTACTACAGTAGTAAAGTAGAATAAGAATCATACATTAGTCTCTGGGGCAACGAAACAAAAAAACCCTCTTCTTTCACAACACAAAAAATTCTGTGAACATTATTACCAAAATATCTTCCATTTGGTCCCTCTGTGAAAAGTAACAAAGAGGACACCTTGGCAGAACCTGCAGAGTCGAGTAAACATACTAATGAAACCTCCACCTCGCTCCCAGAAGCCCCATTTCAATAACCGGACACCACACACGCACACACACACACACACACACACACACACACACACACACACACACACACACACACACACACACACACACACACACACACACACACACACACACACACACACACACACATACACACACACACACACACACACACACACACACACATGCACACACACACACACACACACACACACACACACACACACACACACACACACACACACACACACACACACACACACACACACACACACACACACACACACACACACACACACACACACACACACACACACACACACACACACACACACACACACACACACACACACACACACACACACACACACACACACACACACACACACACACACACACACACACACACACACACACACACACACACACACACACACACACACACACACACACACACACACACACATACACACACACATACACACACACACACACACACACACACACACACACACACACACACACACACCGACACACAGAGATACACACACACACACAGAGACACACACACACACACACACACACACACACACACACACACACACACACACACACACACACACACACACACACACACACACACACACCACACCACACACACACACACCACACACACATACACACACACACACACACCCACACCACACACACACACACACACACACACACACACACACACACACACACACCACACACACACATACACACACACACACACACACACACACGCACATACACACACACACACACACACACACACCACACACACACCCACACACCACTTGACACAACCACTTGACACAAACACGTACTCCCCCCTCCCCTAACCACCTCTCCCCCATCCCTAACCACCTCACCTTAGCCACCTACCCCTCCCCCAAACCACCTAACCCCTCCCCAAACCGTCTAACCCCCCCAACTACATCCCTCCCTCCAATAACCATCCTCCCCCTCCCCCATAACCATCCATCCCCTCTCTCCCTCAAACCATCTAACCCCCTCCCCCAACTATCTCTACCCCTCCAATAACCATCCTCCCCCTCCCCCACAACCATCCATCCCCTCTCCTAACCCTCTATTCCCCTCCCCCTAACCAGGATGAGGACAAGGGGCTCCAAGGACGAATCTGGGAGGGAGGAATGGGATGTAGAGCTCAAAGAAAGGGAGGAAGACTGGGGAAGGAGACTAGATGAGCTGGAAAGGAAGATGGAAGAGAGGTTAACAGCAGAATGCAGAAGGTGGAAGCAACAGGCCACAGCAGCAGAAATCAAGATAGAGAGATTAGAAGAGGAGCTGAGACATCTGAAACAGCACAGAGACAAAGATATCACAGAAGTAGCATCGGCAATGGCTACATCAAACACAGACAACAGGTCTGAAGGAAGCATGGAAACTAAACTGTATGCAGAGGTCCTGTCAAACCCACATGGGGCCAAAACAAAGACAGGGAGCACACTAGGACAGAATGAGAGGTTGGAAGACATTGAAGGAACTAGGACATGTGCAAGGACCTTACCAGATACCTGTGGGGGCCAGGAGCAGGTGAGCAGGAAGGATAAACCAAGAAGCATAGGGGCAATAACTAGGGAAGGGACTGAAGGAAGGAACACTCCACGGGAAGGAACTAAAACACATCAGAGGATGCAATGGGAGTCACAGTGGGAGGTGGAAAGGGAAAGATCCGTGTTTGTCTATGGGCTAGACGAAGCTAAAGGGAAAACTTATGATGAAAGAAAGCAGGAGGAGAAAAAAGCGATTGAAGATATCATGAAGGTGATAGGTGAGGGGGACATGACCCAGGTGGCAAATTTTCGGAGAATTGGGTGGTTCACAAAGAAAAGGAATCGGCCTCTCAAAGTAATTTTCAAGGCAGAATCAACCCGAGCCATGATCCTGCAGGAGAAAGCACGGTTGAGAGGCAAGCAGGAGTTCCGGAGTGTGTACCTCGATCGAGACAGAACACAGGACGAAAGGAAGACAATGAAAGAGAGAGTTCAAAAACGAAAGGAGAAATGGGAGGAAATGAAAAAGGAGAGCAGAATAATCCAGGATCAAATGGAAGGACAAGTGCACCCCCCAGAAACACCTGCAGAAGGACTCCAGCCACGACACCCCCAAGGCAACTGAACAATCCAAACCAACCATCACACACCAATCCCTCTGTTTCCAACCCCCGCACCACAGTTACAGTATTAGAACAGAAGTTGAAGGTTTGGTACACAAATGCAGATGGATTAACGAATAAACATGAGGAATGGCAAGAAAGAATCAATGAGAAGTCCCCAGACATCATAGCAGTTACAGAAACAAAACTCATGGAGACAATAACAGATGCAATCTTCCCACCAGGATACCAGATCATGAGGAAAGATAGAAGGGGCAGGGGGGGAGGTGGGGTTGCTCTGCTCGTAAAAAACAGATGGAAATTCGAGAAAATGGAAGGAATAGATGAGACGGGAGAAAGAGACTACATAGCAGGTACACTTCAGTCTGGGGAACACAAAGTGGTCATTGCAGTGATGTAAAATCCACCACAGAACTGCAGGAGGCCAAGAGAGGAATATGAAGAGAGCAACAGAGCAATGGTGGACACACTTGCTGAGGTGGCAAGAAGAGCTCACTCCAGCAGAGCAAAGTTGCTGGTTATGGGGGATTTCAACCACAGGGAGATTGACTGGGAAAACCTGGAGCCACATGGGGGTCCCGAAACATGGAGAGCCAGGATGTTGGACGTGGTGCTGGAAAACCTCATGCACCAACATGTTAAGGACACTACCAGAGTGAGAGGGGAGGATGAACCAGCAAGATTGGACCTTGTGTTCACCCTGGGCAGCTCAGATATTGAGGACATCAAGTATGAGAGTCCCCTAGGAGCTAGCGACCACGTGGTTCTGTGCTTTGAATACATAGTAGAGCTGCAAGTGGAGAGAATAACAGGAGTTGAATGGGAAAAGCCTGACTATAAAAGAGGGGACTACATAGGGTTGAAGAACTTCCTGCGGGAGGTCCAGTGGGACAGAGAACTGGCAGGAAAGCCAGTAAATGAAATGATGGAATATGTAACAACAAAATGCAAGGAGGCAGTGGAAAGGTTTATTCCCAAGGGCAACAGTAACAACGGGAAGACCAGAACGAGTCCCTGGTTTACCCGACGTTGTAAGGAGGCAAAAACAAAATGCAATAGAGAATGGAAAAAGTACAGAAGGCAGAGAACACACGAAAATAGGGAGATCAGTCGCAGAGCCAGGAATGAGTATGCACAGGTAAGGAGGGAGGCCCAGCGACAGTATGAAAATGACATAGCATCGAGAATCAAGACTGACCCGAAACTGTTGTATAGCCACATCAGGAGGAAGACAACAGTCAAAGACCAGGTGATCAGATTAAGGACAGAAGGTGGAGAACTCACAAGAAATGATCAGGAGGTATGTGAGGAGCTGAACAGGAGATTTAAGGAAGTTTTTACAGTAGAGACAGGAAGGGCTGTGGGAAGACAGCACAGAAGGGAACATCAAGAGGGAATATACCAACAAGTGTTGGATGACATACAAACAACTGAGGAGGAGGTGAAGAAGCTCTTAAGTGACCTTGACACCTCAAAGGCGATGGGACCGGACAACATCTCCCCATGGGTCCTTAGAGAAGGAGCAGAGATGCTGTGCGTGCCTCTAACCACAATCTTCAACACATCCCTTGAAACTGGGCAACTACCTGAGAAATGGAAGACAGCTAATGTAGTCCCCATATTTAAGAAAGGAAACAGAAACGAGGCACTAAACTACAGACCTGTGTCTCTGACATGTATTGTGTGCAAAGTCATGGAGAAGATTATCAGGAGGAGAGTGGTCGAACACCTGGAAAGGAACAAGATTATAAATGAAAACCAGCATGGGTTCATGGAAGGTAAATCTTGTATCACAAACCTCCTGGAGTTTTATGACAAGGTAACAGAAGTAAGACACGAGAGAGAGGGGTGGGTAGATTGCGTTTTCCTAGACTGCAGGAAGGCCTTTGACACAGTTCCCCACAAGAGATTAGTGCAGAAGCTGGAGGATCAGGCGCACGTAAAAGGGAGGGCACTGCAATGGATAAGGGAATACCTGACAGGGAGGCAGCAACGAGTCATGGTACGTGAAGAGGTATCACAGTGGGCGCCTGTTACGAGCGGGGTCCCACAGGGGTCAGTTCTAGGACCAGTGCTATTTTTGATATATGTGAACGACATGATGGAAGGAATAGACTCTGAAGTGTCCCTGTTTGCAGATGACGTGAAGTTGATGAGAAGAATTAAATTGGACGAGGATGAGGCAGGACTGCAAAGAGACCTAGACAGGCTGGACATGTGGTCCAGCAACTGGCTTCTCGAATTCAATCCAGCCAAATGCAAAGTCATGAAGATTGGGGAGGGGCAAAGAAGACCGCAGACAGAGTATAGGCTAGGTGGACAAAGACTACAGACCTCACTCAGGGAGAAAGACCTTGGGGTGACCATAACACCGAGCACATCACCGGAGGCACACATCAACCAAATAACCGCTGCAGCATACGGGCGCCTGGCAAACCTGAGAATAGCGTTCCTATACCTTAATAAGGAATCGTTCAAGACACTGTACACTGTGTATGTTAGGCCCATACTGGAGTATGCAGCACCAGTCTGGAACCCACACCTGGTCAAGCACGTCAAGAAGTTAGAGAAAGTACAAAGGTTTGCAACAAGGCTAGTCCCAGAGCTCAAGGAAATGTCGTACAAGGAAAGGTTAAGGGAAATCGGACTGACGACATTGGAGGACAGAAGGGTCAGGGGAGACATGATAACGACATACAAGATACTGCGGGGAATAGACAAGGTGGACAGAGATAGGATGTTCCAGAGAGGGGACACAGGGGCAAGGGGTCACAACTGGAAGCTGAAGACTCAGACGAGTCACAGGGACGTTAGGAAGTATTTCTTCAGTCATAGAGTTGTCAGCAAGTGGAATAGCCTAGCAAGTGAAGTAGTGGAGGCAGGAACCATACATAGTTTTAAGAAGAGATATGACAAAGCTCAGGAAGCAGAGAGAGAGAGGATCCAGTAGCGATCAGTGAAGAGGCGGGGCCAGGAGCTGAGTCTCGACCCCTGCAACCACAATTAGGTGAGTACAATTAGGTGAGTACACACACACACACACACACACACACACACACACACACACACACAGAGTAGTCAGTAGTCAGTAAGTGGAATAGTTTGGGAAGCGATGTAGTGGAGGCAGGATCCATACATAGCTTTAAGCAGAGGTATGATAAAGCTCACGGCTCAGGGAGAGTGACCTAGTAGCGATCAGTGAAGAGGCGGGGCCAGAAGCTCGGACTCGACACCCGCAACCTCATCTAGGTGAGTACAACTAGGTGACTACACACACACACACACAAACACACACAGACCTACGCACACAACACACTCACACACTCACACACACACACACCCACACACACACATGCACACACACACACACACACACACACAGACACACGCACACACACAAAAGCTCCCATAAAGACAGAGTCTTACATCATGTTAAAACATGGATCGGTGAATGAGAATCGATTGACCACTGCCAAAACCCAGAAACATTAACTCAGGAAAGACTCTGTCGTTCGACGGAACCTTGGGTTCCTGTGCCATGTAACGTCTGTAATATCTTTTCATACCGAAACCCCATGAACTATAAAGGAATACAAACCTCTAGTCTCGAGGTCATCTGGCTTCGTCCTCATCTTAGGAACATGATGCAAATGTTGTCTCACATACACCACTGCAGCAGCCACCATCACCGCACTTCCTTACTAGCATATTGTTCAAAACCCCAACAAAACAATGCCTCATGCACCCCCAATGAGCCCTATAAAATTCGATAGGCAAACCGTCAATCCCTGGCGCCTTACCAGTGCGCATGCCGAAGACAGCATCCGCCACCTCAGCCTCACTAATATCAGCCTCCAACCCTGCCTATCCTTTTCTCCTATAGCATTATGAACCCACATACCAAAAGACTCTTGCCAGGTGCCTCGCCTCCCACACTCTCTCCATTTTCCCCTAAACAATTCATCGGCATAAATGCTCATACTCTCAGTGGAGACGAGGACCACACCTTTCGGGTAATCTCCCACCCCCACACTAGTCACTAACTGCAATAATGTGGTCACTCTCCTACGTTCCCTAAACTTATGCAAAACATACCCAGTTGGTTTATCTCCCAACAACACGTTGTCCAACCCTGAAGGAAAATGTACCGCATCAAAACGTTCATTATGAATCTCCTCAATCCTACCTCAAAGTAATGCGATCTCTTCCCCCCATCCCCCCTCCCATAACATGCCTGCAACTGTCCCTCCAAATAATTCTGCAATCCATATCTCCATCTTGCTTCCTCACGTCCCTTGACCCTATAAAAATCCGCAATCCCAGGTTTCGCCTGCAACTCCCACCAGTCTATAAGCTCCATAGCCCATTCCCTTGCACCTCAAAACCCATTCCACCACTCCTCAAAACCCCTTCCTCCTTCCTTTCCCCTGAGCAGCCGCACATTCAACTTCCAATAACCGGGGTAAATATGCACGGCACCCTCCCACGACAGATCTACTATCACCACCCTATGATCCGAGAAACCCACGACAAATGTCTGCAACCTCCCTACTTCCAATCCCTGCAAGATGTAAATTCTGTCTAGTCTTGCAGCGTACCCCCTAAGTACGAACGTGTGCTCCACCATATAACCTCTCTCCTCTGCAACATCTATGACACCCACGTCCCTCAACACATCCCTCAGAACACTTAAAACACAACCCGCCCCCCTCAGTTCAACATCTCGGCCCCGAATAACACAATTCCAATCCCCACCAATGATCGTGATGGCAGGCAATCCTCGCAGATGATACAATAAGTCTTCCTTCACAAAATCCGCCTTTACCCGTGTATTGCTCAACGCCGGCACATACACTCCAATGAAACATGCCCTTCTATCACCCCATATGCCATTAACCTGCACAACCCTCCCCCTGCCTCCTCCCAACCCATTACACGCAAGGGGCTGGTCTCCTTTATCGCTATCGCCACCCCCCCTTTCAACAGCTGAGCACAACTAATATATAACTTATACTCATTCAACACCAACTCACTTCCAATCTTATTGTGTTCCTGCAAGAAACACACATCCACCTGACATCTACATAAAAACCATACCAACCACACAGTTTTGATCTCAGCCTAGAGACCGTTCACATTTAGGGTGACACATCTGAAGGTTACAAGAAGGGCAGCTTCCCTCGATGCCGCTGTGGCTTGCCTACCACACCTTTACCAGTGCGTCGACCCGACGCCTCACCAGACTTTCCCAGGACTCCCTCCCCTCCTTTACCCTTTCATTGCGTAACTCACTCTCCATTGGATCCTTTCGGTCCAACAACTCATCCTTCTGTGCCCAAGCTTTTTTGCCCGGCCTCTGCCCCGGCGTGAGTACCTCCTTGGCCTCTGCCGTACCAGCTGGCCTCTTCCTAGAGCCACCACTCACACATATGTCCTAGTCTGACAAATTCTCCTGATGGACCTCCACCTCCACCACTTGCTTCAAGCGAGGTCCACACAATGTTTTTACCACAGACTGCTGTTCCTCCCTCACATCGGCCTCGGCAACACTTAAGGCACAGGTCTCCGACCCATCCAAAAAACCTCTCAACACGTCCTCCAGTAAGTTGTCCTGAGGAATGTCGTTCTTTCTCGGTGGAGCCCCCGACGGTCTCGTTGGCTCCCCTGAGTCTGCCGGGAGTGTGACACACGTGCCAGCCGTCCTTTCTTCTCGTTCAACCTCATCACTCCAACTACCAATCGTCCTTGGTTCCTCCTCTCCCAACTCTGGCCTCAACTCACAAGGGCGCTGCTCCACACCCGACATGCCAGGTGCCCTGGTAGGCTGTCTCCTAGGACACTCTGCTGCCATATGATCGTAGGAGCTACATAAGCAACAGGTCCTTCTCTAGCCAGCATAGTGCACGTTGACCTGCGCCCTGTAACCCAGTAGCGTTACATAGGATGGCATAGGCTTAGCCAAAGTCATTTTGAAGGTATAAGAACCCTCAAGTAGTCCCTTGTATGGCTCATCTTCCCATACTCCCATAGCAGCTGAATGGGCTTTACCATAACTGTTGAAAGCCTCTTGTATGCCATACGCAGTCGCCTCGAAAGGGACGTTTCTCACCATCACCCACGTATAGTACTTAGATACGTCGTGCAAGACGACGTCCACCATCGAGTTCACAGTCATCTTCCTCTCCTGGTACTCGTCAATGATTCTGTCTTCTGCCGTAGAAGCCGGAACGATTCGTTTTCACGAATTCCCTGAACATCTCGTTTAAAGCTACACCATACACTTCATCGTTGTGGACACCATAGACGTCTCTGATGATGGCAGATAGCAAGGTATTCATTGTTTCGCCACTCAGCGTGCCACACACCAGCTGAATACAAACAGTGTTGCTCCTCTGACCCACTCGAACTCATATCTTGTCTTCCACTTGGAAAAGGTCACCACCAGAGGGCTGGTGTAGCTACTAGGCGTGCGTCCTCTCTCCCCGGAGGTCGAGAGATGAAATGATGATATTGATTATTACCATAGGGTATATGAGGGATAGAGTGTGGATTGTGTGGATGTGTGCCATCATGTTCAGACAGTCCTTGTATTATAGTGTCAGCCGTTTAGCTGGCTGGATTGTGTTTATGTATTTTGTTATTGAAGTTCTTAATGCTCTTATAAATGTATGAGAATAAGAGATTTGTCACTGAGTATACTAAGGTGAAAGTGGCACGTTTTCGCAGGGAGGTGGGAGTGTAAGGATTATTGGGTAGGTATCTATCATTTTTTATATGACCCTTTTTTCACGTGAATCACAGTACGTATAAGCAGTGTTTGATTTGAGTGCAGCCAGTTCTGATGCTATTATATATGTGCTTCTTCAGTATTTGTGTAGTCACAGTTGATTATTGTTCACTGCCTGTATCTTGTTACATAGTGATTATGTACCTGGAGTTTACCTGGAGAGAGTTTCGGGGGTCAACGCCCCCGCGGCCCGGTCTGTGACCAGGCCTCCTGGTGGATCAGCCCCTGATCAACCAGGCTGTTGCTGCTGGCTGCACGCAAACCAACGTACGAGCCACAGCCCGGCTGATCAGGAACTGACTTTAGGTGCTTGTCCAGTGCCAGCTTGAAGACTGCCAGGGGTCTGTTGGTAATCCCCCTTATGTGTGCTGGGAGGCAGTTGAACAGTCTCGGGCCCCTGACACTTATTGTATGGTCTCTTAACGTGCTAGTGACACCCCTGCTTTTCATTGGGGGGATGGTGCATCGTCTGCCAAGTCTTTTGCTTTCGTAGTGAGTGATTTTCGTGTGCAAGTTCGGTACTAGTCCCTCTAGGATTTTCCAGGTGTATATAATCATGTATCTCTCCCTCCTGCGTTCCAGGGAATACAGGTTCAGGAACCTCAAGCGCTCCCAGTAATTGAGGTGTTTTATCTCCGTTATGCGCGCCGTGAAGGTTCTCTGTACATTTTCTAGGTCGGCAATTTCACCTGCCTTGAAAGGTGCTGTACCCATATATTTTGTACCTGAGTTTTAAATAAAATATAAAAAAAAAATTATTCATAGCGAGAACTGAACTAAATATAAGTTGATCTACAGGATTGTTTTTGGATTTAGTGTATAATTATTAAAAATGTCTGTAACGTGACTATTGGCATAATATATATTGCAAGTGTAATGCTTGTTGAGGTGCATGTGTTTTTAGGTGTACTTAGTAGTTAACATTATTGTGTCATGTAGGTACTAAATTTAAGTATTTTACTCTACATTGTCTGTGTAAAAAGGTGCCACTTGTTTTAGATCGTTGAATTAACGTCTATTACTTTTAGGTTTCTGGGAGATAACAGGGAGCAGCACACTTCACCCAGCAGGGTGGTCTATGTGTGCACTGAATTATCTAGATTCCATACGAAGAATGTCTAAATTGGATGATATGACCGTCAGTAGCGAGTTCTGAATGGTGTTGTGTAGGATGTAATGGCAATCGAGTCAGTACACATATTATCCTTGTAATCAAAAGTGTAAAACAGAGTATGTTGTATAATATTTAATGTATGAGTGGATAATGTCATAATCATGAGGTGTGTGTTGGTGTGTCGTGTATATATTAAAGGTCAGAAGAATGGGGTCAATGAAAGTATACTTTTTGAGGGGTACTGTAATTTTGTATTGTATCATTGTTATAATTACTCACAGGTGTGGGTGAGTATCGGTTGTGTAAGTTATAGACAGCGTTGTACTGTCATGATGTCTTATTGTGTGTAACACAGTAAATTGACTACTGGAACCATTACTTATAGTTCGTGTTGGTTTCTTTATTATACATGTACTTGTTTATGTACAATTCTGTATGAAGGATTAATAACATATAAATAACAAATTGGAAAATTAATGCATATTGTAAGTTTGGTGCTTCTCTTTGTGTATAATAATAATAATGCATTTATAAGCATTTTGCTGATGTAATGTAGTCTTGTGTAATCTTGCTCTTAACATAGGTGCATGGAATATAATTCATAGGTGATGAGGGACACTTTGTGTCAGCACAAAGTTAAACGTCCAGTGTGTATTTTGACAATGAAATTTATAATTCTCTGTAAGAACTGATACTGTGTTCTTTTATCTATTTCTTGTATTGTATTGTATTAAATAAAAAAAAATAGATCCATCAGTGTATATAACTTGTGATAACTTATTACTATCAGCTAGGTGAGAAATTTCTTCTTGAGTAGTTGTTTTAACAAGAGATTTAAGGAAGAGATTACTAGCAGTGAGCTTCTTGGGAGGAACTTGCAGGTATGTGATATTAAATGAACTCATCTTCCATGGAGGGGTGAAATGCTCTTCTTGCCTACAGTGATACAGTTCATGCAGGTTATAAAACTTAATGCAATTGCAAGTTCTCACGATTCATTTAGATTTGTGTGTATTTACTTCTAGACACTTAGTAAGATTCATTGTGACAGTGTCTGGTTCATTTCTCAACATTCTAATACCGAGTACAGTGTTAATCTCAACTATCCTATCACTGAAAATTGAAATACCAAGCTCCGTCCTCAAATTAAGAATCTTTGTAGATTTGGGACACCCAAGACTAATTTTGAGAGCTTTATTTTGCAATAAATCCAAGAGTAGGATAGAACTTTCTCTAGCTAATATCAACCTGGGAGCACGATCACGATTCTCACCTTAGCACCATAGTTGGGGTTGTAGCCAGCAACAACTTTAGAGCATTTAGCCTAGCTTTGCATTTCTTATTTAGTTGTGTTATAGTGGATTTGTTAAAGGGTATATCTACACCAAGATATTTGTAAGTTTTAACGTCGCTAATATTTTCACCCAGCAAACAGATGGGTGGGGGATGTCATTTGCTTGTTAATATCTTTGTTTAAGAGGAAGATATTGTGAGGCCTAGTCAATTACAAAATGCTTGAACTTCATTAAGAATGGTACTCATCTTCTTATGCCCTGTTGTATGTATCATGATGTCATCAGCATAGCTTATATGTTTAGGTGAGGCAGGAAGAATATTTAGGAGAGCATTAATAAGAATATTAACTAGCATGGGACTAAGAACTCCTCCCTGCGGTGTACCTAAATACATTTCTTTAGACTCACTTCTAAAGCTTTGATGGAGGACAGAGGATACTCTATTTGACAGGTATCCTACTATCCAGCAGAGTAAGCTACCACCAATATTCATTTTGGCTAGTTCATGTAGTATGACGGTTCTGTTCACAATATCAAATACAGATTATAGATCAAGAAAAGTGGTAAAATTGTAGAGGTGTGTGCAGTGAGAAAGGTGGAAATACAGTTCTGCACACTTTTACTTTTCATCAACCCATAGAGGTAGGGAGAAAGTTGGTATCTGATTCTGTAGTTCAGTCTGTTAAGTATCATTCATTCAAAAGTTTTACAAAGACAACTAGTTAAGAATATCGGTCTAAATGTATCAGGCTGTTGGGGCTTTGGGATAGGCACAATAAGACTATTGGTTGATCGACCTTCAGTTAATGCATTATCTAATTCATACTCAGTAAGAGACAATCACTCTCATCAATATTTTGGCTCATAAAATTAATCAGTTTCAACATTTCTTCAGAAGCACTCTCTAAATTTTTCTAATGTGAGATGGAAGGTTTTCATGCCTGGATGTTTTGCTCCAGTCATTTATGAGGTCATTTGTTTTATCGAGAGGAAAGGGATGAGCAACATTGCCAGTCTTTTTCCTGGTTATTTTATTTATACATTTCCAAGCCAAACTTAAAGGTGAGGACCTATTTAATCCACTAACAAATTGTTCCCATTCCTGTTGCCTAAGTTCTTGCTTTCTATTCCTTGCAATTGTTAGTGCAGCTTGGAACGTTCAGAGCAGGTCTGGGGTTCTACATTCACGGTATACTTTACCAATCTTCCCAGCTGCTGCATGTGTTAGATTACGCAGCTGTGGATCATTATAGTAGATACATTGGTTTTTATTGTTATTTATAGTGGAGGGTCTATGTTTCCTTTTCCTTCCCACTTGATCTGTGAGGACAGTCTCAATAGTGGTAACTAAATCATCATTAAATTTTTGTGTGGCAGTGGGCTGGTAATTCTTATACCATTGATCCAACTGGTTAATAAAGTTATCTCTGTGTTCTTGGTTGAGAATAAGTTTCCTCCTTTTGAATTTAGCTTCTTGATTGCTGGAGAAAGAAAGGTGACGTAGTTACACAGGATTTTGACAATTGACTTCTGAGGGATGAATATGCACTCTCTAACGACTCACAGAGCCTCTTCGTTGGTGCTCAGAATATCTTATTTTTTCACCTGGTCTGTGAGCGGTGGTTTGAACAGTACAAACATGGAGAGATATGTGGGTGATGGTGTTAGAGACCATGGTATATCTAACATTGCTCACTCTTTAAAGCAATCTGGCTTATTATGCCACACTAAGCCACTAGGTAAATATTTGCTTTTACTGTCATTTTACTCTCAATGCAAAGTAGTGTAGAAGCAATGGAAGCAGAGTTCACACTGGCTTCCTCAGCAGCGCTGGCTTAGACTACCCGGGAGTTGCTTTCTCGATGCAGTAAAACAATGGTACAGAGGAACACTGTAGAACATTCACTAAGACGTGCTGGGATTCAGAATAGCTGTGGCTGCAGGCTAACTTGGCCTGGACTGTCTGGCTTGGAGTGCTGCTTGGCCTGGATCAGCTAAACCCGCCCTTATCACATATGTAGATAATGGCGATGAGTTAAGGGATACCTGTGAATAGGAAAGTAGAGGAAGGGACATTCACCTCACTAGACGCACGCAGTATGGGTGTGAGTGGCATGCGTGTCATATAGTGCCAGTCTCAAGGTCACTCACTAGGCCAGGCATTCCTCACTCATATTAAGCCTACGTCGGTACTGATGCTCGCACAATGTCCTAGGTCAGTGAAATCCACTTGTGCAAATAGTTACAACAAACTTGCAGCACTTAACACTTCTAGCACACGTTTGACAGACGAATGTTCACTCTGTGCACAAGCAAATCAGCACAAACTTATTATGTTTATAGGTGAACCTCTGGCATGTTCCACGTAAAAAGCCGTCTCTGGCAGCCAAAGGAGGTACCCGGTACTGCAATGTTCGTTAAATTGTTAACAAAGCCACTACAGGAAACACTGGAATGCCAGCAACACTGTAGAACATATATGTAGACACACTGGGGTTCAGTACAGCTGTAACTGTAGGCTACCTTAGTTTGTTCTTGTTGGCTTGGAGTGATGTTTTAAAGCCTGCTTGAATGTGCTTGCTAAACCCATGTCAACCACTTGAAGACAAAGGAGACACATTCGTAAGAAGAGTCAAGAACAAATCGTTGAATGCGGCAGGACTGCCATGTGCACTCATGCACTTTGTGCACTGGGAAAACCGCCTCTAGACCATAAGTAAATAGAGGCGAGTGGCTGAGTTCTAAATCAAGGAAGGAGGAGAGGCAGGCGAGGGGCAGTGAAGGTGGGCCTACTAGAGCCACTTCAAATCAACATGTTTGTGTTTCACTAGTTATGTCACTAGTCATAGTTCACACATAAGAGTTCCAGCAGCAATGCAGCTGCGATACAACGTTTTAGCCTCTCTCCAGGTAAACTCCAGGTAAACAATAACTGTACTCGGGAGCTTGTTCCACTCATCCACAACTCTATTACCAAACCAGTGCTTTCCTGTATCCTTTTTGAATCTGAATTTTTCCAACTTGAAACCATTGCTGCGAGTCCTGTCTTGGCTGGAAATTTTCAGCACACTATTTACATCCTCTTTATTTATTCCTGTTTTCCATTTATACACTTCGATCATATCCCCCCTAATTCTATGCCTTTCGAGAGAGTGCAGATTCAGGGCCCTCAGTCTATCCTCATAAGGAAGATTTCTGATACATGGGATCATCTTTGTCATCTTCCTTTGTACGTTTTCCAGAGCATTTATATCCATTCTGTAATACGGTGACCAGAACTGAGCAGCATAGTCTAAATGAGGCCTAACCAAGGATATATAGATCTAAAAAACAACCTGAGGACTTCTATTATTTATACTTCTAGATATGAAGCCAAGAATTCTGTTAGCTTTATTGCGAACACTAATGCACTGTTGTCTTGGTTTTAGATTACTGATAACCAGAGCTCCTAAATCCTTTTCGCAATCGGAAGTATTAAGATCTACATTTTTTAGTTTATATGTGGCATGGTTATTTAACTGTCCAACATTTAGAACTTTGCATTTGTCAATATTAAACTGCATCTGCCACTTCTCTGACCATTGCATCAGTCTATTCAAATCATCCTGGAGTGCTCTAATATCCTCATTAGAATTAATTGGACGGCCTATTTTGGTGTCATCAGCAAATTTGCTTATATCGCTATTTATTTCCTCATCTATGTCGTTTATGTAAATTGTGAACAACAACGGGCCCAACACTGACCCCTGAGGAACACCGCTTGTTACGTGCCCCCATTCTGATTTCTCCCCATTTATGCAAACTCTCTGCTGTCTATTTGTCAGCCATGCCTCTTCCCAGGAAAAAATTTCTCCTCCTATTCCGTGTGCCCTGAGTTTCATCAATAACCTCTGGTGTGGAACTCTATCGAAAGCCTTACTGAAATTTATATACACAATGTCATATTCATTACCATGATCTACCTCCTCATTAATCAATCTGTGCCTGTCAAGATGGCTACGAATTTCTTCGGCAATTATTAATTCCATAAATTTTCCCACTATGGAGGTAAGGCTTATTGGTCTATAGTTCGAAGTCAAGGATCTGTCACCTGCCTTGTAAATAGGTATTACATTTGCCATTTTCCACTTATCAGGCACTATGCCAGTTTGTAGTGATATGTTAAAAAGATTAGCCAAAGGTATGCTAAGTTCCTCTTTACATTCCTTTAACACCCTTGCAAACAGTTCATGTCACTAGTTACCTCGTGACAGAGTGTCAGCGTGCCTCGTTGTGCTCCGGGTTTTCTCGTGTTTTCACGGTCGCTCTTACGTGCTAGAACTTTAATTTGTGTCATCAATCCTATACGATACATCCCTCTAGCGCCTGGAACCAATCTTGGCCTGAAAACATTATATACTGAGTCAAAAAAGGAGAATTAGTGTGCACTACCTAGCAGAGTTTACTGCCAGAGGGGAATCATAGGCCTGTGCTCCGTGTGAAAAAAATAATAATAATTGAACTTTTCGTGTCAGAGGAAAGAAAGTCTCCCTGATAACATTGAGTATACATAGTGTATAGTGTATACTACAGTGGCTCCCTAGTATATTGATGATAAAGGCTAAAGTGTCATTTGAAAACAGGTGAATTTGTAAATGAAGTGATAAGCCTATAGAGGCAGGTGCCAGAAGTCGCCAGAAACTTACCACAGGTCAGCTGTTTTTAATAATCTTCCTGGCCTGCTAGTGTACTCGCATATAATCTAGTGATGCCAGTAAATAGCAGAATACAGTGTTGTAGTAGCAACTAACCAGTATTATAATGGTACTTAGTGGAGTGGAGTGACTTTCATTAGTTTCTTTTTTCTTGAAATACCAGACATATACTGTGAATTCCATATAACCTGTAGTTACCAGCGGTCGCAATATACACAACGAGAAGCAAATATTACTACACAAAGAGCGTCCTTCCTCCAAAAGTTCCACCAGTCAACTATAGTGATAATATAGCATTTATTGTGGTGGAGCCGGAAAAAAAAGTAGAAAAGCTAGATACAGCGATTGATAAACAAGGGTTGAGGTCGACCGTTCGTCATTGTAGGAGCTGCCAGAAATCACCGGTTTCTTCAACACGCAAGTTATATTTTTGTATCAATCAAATCACATATTACTCAGGAAGATAATTTCCAGTAGATCCTTCATGTGTTAGCCCAAATCACTGACCAGTATGTTTTAAATAAGTGACCCACTGATCAGATCAGATCGACTGGTCCGATCCCTTGACTGGTCCGAACCCTTGACTGGTCCGAACCCTTGACTGGTCCGAACCCTTGACTGGTCCGAACCCTTGACTGGTTTCAAAAAGTTTCGTTGGACAATAAAGCAGACTGTAAACGGATGGGGTTGTAGGCGCCCTTATTACCTGGAGTTTACCTGGAGAGAGTTCCGGGGGTCAACGCCCCCGCGGCCCGGTCTGTGACCAGGCCTCCTTATAAACACAAACATTAAATATATATCAGGAACCTGCACGGTAAGCTGTCCAATATACAAAAACAGTTAGAAACAGAAATACAAATAGCTAGAGCTTCATTTAAGGAGGTTATTAATAGAATATTCAAGAGGTTGCTAGTAGAATTGCAGTAAATCAACCATTCAAATCATTATGAAGCTGTGTGTAGTCTGTGGTCAGTCAAACAAACGGGCTTCCACATGGATAAATTGTCATTTTTGTGGAAATTGGAGTCACGCCCCTTGTGCAGATATCCAAGAACTAGCTACAAGCAGTATTAAAACAGAGAAATGTTTTTGGGTATGCCCAAATGAGATAAATCTGTGAACTAAAATCACAAGGGTATTAAAAGAGGACAACATCAAAGCTGCTTTCATAGAAAACCTGAAAGCTTTCTACAACAGATGGGAACATAAAAAGTCTGGGCTGAATGGTACTGCCCTTGAAACTGGCCATGTAGTCAGAAACTGTAAGGCTGGAGATGAAGTCCTGGTAGTCAGTAAATGTTTGGCTGATAGTGCTGTCCTGGGAGACAGTAATGGTGAAGCTGGAGGTGCTGTCCTGGGAGACAGTAATGGTGAAGCTGGAGATGCTGTCCTGGGAGACAGTAATGGTGAAGCTGGAGATTTTGTCCAGGTAGTCGGGAATTATACGCAGGAAGGAATACATATAAATGACCTCATAGGGGACAGGAGCCATAGTAGGGAAACAAGTGTAGTCAAAGATAAGATAAAACCAATATTGCAAACTAGAAATACCGCAGAAAATAGCAAACAAGAGGACTCCACTAGCAATAGTGAGGATATATTACCAAAAACAACTGGTGGGAGCTCCATTGTTGGTGCTAGGGAGGATAGAAGTAAGACAGGGAAACATGCACCAACAGGGAATACAGTCACAGAAACCCAAGGCAAACGGAAACCAAGCCTGTGCACATACTATGCACTCGGTATCTGCTGGCATGGGAAATCTGGAAAAACAGATGGGACGTGCAACTATGACCACCCTAGAAAATGCCAAGCCCATATGACAACAGGAAAATGCGAACTCCCTTCCTGTAAGCTTTTTCACCCTGAACTGTGTACCTCTTCAGTACAGGAAAGACTGTGCTATAACTTAAATTGCCAGGCATACCATCTAAAGGGGACAAAAAGATACAAAACATCCAGGCCATGGGAAAACCTGGGTAGCCACAGCCACTCAAGAGGGAGAGGTTTTTTAGTGCCAGGAAGGAAAAAAAACTGGCAGGAAATGGCAGAAATCATACACCAAATCCAGTCATTCCTGGAGTGGAACCACAGTCGATGGCCTCCACTCCAAACCAACAGATACATATACTAATGCCGGAAAAAAAATCCCCCCCCAGTACCAACAATACCACCAGTCCGATAACATTCTTCTTTGCAAATATACAGGGTCTAAAGCCAGCAACAAACAACAAAATATCTTTCATCCGAGGACTGCTTGCAGAGGCAAAGGCAATGTTTGCGGCTTTCACTGAGACCCACATAAAGGATCACTTGGACAACGAAATATGGATCCCAGGTTACAACCTATACAGATGTGACAGAGTGAACAGGCAAAAGGGGGGGGTTGGCCTGTACATTGCAGAGTCACTTGTTTGCACAGAACTGCTTAATGCCTCAAATGATGTAGTGGAAGTTTTAGCAGTAAAGGTCGAGAACCAAAACCTAGTCATTGTGGTAGTCTACAAGCCTCCAGATGCAACATCCCAGCAATTCCAGGAACAGCTGGAAAATCTTCCAGCTCCTGCACCCAACATCTTGCTCCTGGGGGATTTCAACTTAAGGCACCTAAAATGGAGGAATATAGCAAATAATATTGTTGCAGTAATAACACCAGGAGGCAGCTCTGATGAAAACTCACACTCACACGAGCTTTTAAATCTCTGCGCAAAATTCAATTTAAACCAGCAAATAATAGAGCCTACTAGACTGGAGAATACACTAGACCTCATCTTCACTAACAATGATGATCTGATAAGAAATGTCACCATATCAAAAACAATATACTCAGATCACAACATAATTGAGGTTCAGACATGTATGCGTGGAGCCCCAGACCGACATAATGAGACTAGTCACGAGGGAGCATTCACCAAATTCAACTTCAATAACAAAAACATAAAGTGGGACCAAGTAAACCAAGTCCTAACCGATATAAGCTGGGAAGATATACTAAGCAACACAGACCCCAACTTATGCCTAGAACAGATTAACTCGGTGGCACTCGATGTATGCACAAGGCTTATTCCTCTAAGAAAAAGGAGGAACAATAGTTGTCTGGGCAGCTAGAACTATGCTCTGAAAAACGTCATATTGGCAACCATGATCACCTACCTGACCCTTAGTCAGGACATCCCAATTTAGCCCACCAAAGTAATTTTTCAGTCCCATGAAGTCGGTAAAGCGAAAATCTGGGACAGAGATTTGATTGCAGTTATCTGGGTAATTCCATGATATATTGAAACTAAGTGATTTGTGATCACTTTCCCCAAGCTCATCATTAACCTCAACATTATTAATTAGTGAATCTTTGTTGGCAAGAACCAAGTCAAGCAGATTGTTTCCTCTAGTTGGTTCTGTCACAACCTGTTCTAAAAAGCAATCCTGAACCGTATGAAGAAAGTCACTAGACTCAAGATTTCCTGTCATATTGTTCCAATCAATTTGTCTATAGTTAAAATCTCCCATTATTAGAACATTTTCATATCTAGATGCCTTATGAATTTCGTCCCATAACAGCTTACTGCACTCACTATCAAAGTTTGGGGGCCTATAAATCACACCCAAAATTAATTTGTCACGTCCCTCGAGAAACTGAAGCCAAAGCGATTCTGTGTTTATGCCGTTCATCATTAATTATCACATCCCACACAGGTAAGTCTGCCTCAGCTAGGCCATCATTACTGACATTAGCTGCAACCTTTACGTTAGCTACTGTTGTGTCCGGGTTATTATCACTATCATTAATATTGTCACCAATATTAGAATTAGATCCACCCTTACATATAACTATGTTTACTTGGAGTTTACCTGGAGAGAGTTCCGGGGGTCAACGCCCCCGCGGCCCTGTCTGTGACCAGGCCTCATGGTTGATCATGGTCTAATCAACCAGGCTGTTACTGCTGGCTGCATGAAAATCAACGTACGAGCCACAGCCCGGCTGCTCAGGAACCGACTTTTGGTGCACAGCCAGGGGTCTGTTGGTAAACCCCTTGTGTATGCTGGGAGGCAATTGAACAGTCTTGGGCCCCTGATACTTATTGTGTCGTCTCTTAACTTGCTAATGACACCCATGCTTTTCAATGTTGGGATGCTGCATCGTCTGCCGAGTCTTTTGCTTTCCGAGAGAGTGATTTTCGTGTGCAAGTTTGGTACTAGTCCCTCTAGGATTTTGCAGGTGCATATAATCATGTATCTCTCCCACCTGCATTCCAGCACTCTCCACCAACATGGCCGACACGGCAGAACGTGTGGTGGTCTAGCTGCGGGATTTTCAAGGATAGCTCCTGATCAAAGGGGCTGACCAGGGCACGACTGAGAAGGACTTCATGTGAATGCCTTGAGAAGATTCCAGAGCAGTGAGAGGACATCCCAGTGCATCGTTTCAGCATAAATCGTGGAAGTGTTGAGCAGTTTGTGCGAGTTGGGTATGGCGAGAGTACCCAGGTTGGGACCAGGCAGTGCCTCCCCCCACGCTGCCGGGGGAAGGGGGCTGAGTGTGTGGGTGGCGATGAAGCGAACATTTTTGGTTTAGGAGAGTCACATGCCCATGTCTTTCATGATGTGCATGGGAAGCGAATGAATGTTGTGTTTGTTGTGGGCAGGACAGTGTGAACAACAGTGCACATTCAGTGTTTACCTGGAGTTTACCTGGAGAGAGTTTCGGGGGTCAACGCCCCCGCGGCCCGGTCTGTGACCAGGCCTCCTGGTGGATCAGCGCCTGATCAACCAGGCTGTTGCTGCTGGCTGCACGCAAACCAACGTACGAGCCACAGCCCGGCTGATCAGGAACTGCCTTTAGGTGCTTGTCCAGTGCCAGCTTGAAGACTGCCAGGGGTCTGTTGGTAATCCCCCTTATGTGTGCTGGGAGGCAGTTGAACAGTCTCGGTCCCCTGACACTTATTGTATGGTCTCTTAACGTGCTAGTGACACCCCTGCTTTTCATTGGGGGGATGGTGCATCGTCTGCCAAGTCTTTTGCTTTCGTAGTGAGTGATTTTCGTGTGCAAGTTCGGTACTAGTCCCTCTAGGATTTTCCAGGTGTATATAATCATGTATCTCTCCCTCCTGCGTTCCAGGGAATACAGGTTTAGAAACCTCAAGCGCTCCCAGTAATTGAGGTGTTTTATCTCCGTTATGCGCGCCGTGAAAGTTCTCTGTACATTTTCTAGGTCGGCAATTTCACCTGCCTTGAAAGGTGCTGTTAGAGTGCAGCAATATTCCAGCCTAGATAGAACAAGTGACCTGAAGAGTGTCATCATGGGCTTGGCCTCCCTAGTTTTGAAGGTTCTCATTATCCATCCTGTCATTTTTCTAGCAGATGCGATTGATACAATGTTATGGTCCTTGAAGGTGAGATCCTCCGACATAATCACTCCCAGGTCTTTGACGTTGGTGTTTCGCTCTATTTTGTGGCCAGAATTTGTTTTGTACTCTGATGAAGATTTAATTTCCTCATGTTTACCATATCTGAGTAATTGAAATTTCTCATCGTTGAACTTCATATTGTTTTCTGCAGCCCACTGAAAGATTTGGTTGATGTCCGCCTGGAGCCTTGCAGTGTCTGCAATGGAAGACACTGTCATGCAGATTCGGGTGTCATCTGCAAAGGAAGACACGGTGCTGTGGCTGACATCCTTGTCTATGTCGGATATGAGGATGAGGAACAAGATGGGAGCTAGTACTGTGCCTTGTGGAACAGAGCTTTTCACCGTAGCTGCCTCGGACTTTACTCTGTTGACGACTACTCTCTGTGTTCTGTTAGTGAGGAAATTATAGATCCATCGACCAACTTTTCCTGTTATTCCTTTAGCGCGCATTTTGTGCGCTATTACGCCATGGTCACACTTGTCGAAGGCTTTTGCAAAGTCTGTATATATTACATCTGCATTCTTTTTGTCTTCTAGTGCATTTAGGACCTTGTCGTAGTGATCCAGTAGTTGAGACAGACAGGAGCGACCTGTTCTAAACCCATGTTGCCCTGGGTTGTGTAACTGATGGGTTTCTAGATGGGTGGTGATCTTGCTTCTTAGGACCCTTTCAAAGATTTTTATGATATGGGATGTTAGTGCTATTGGTCTGTAGTTCTTTGCTGTTGCTTTACTGCCCCCTTTGTGGAGTGGGGCTATGTCTGTTGTTTTTAGTAACTGAGGGACGACCCCCGTGTCCATGCTCCCTCTCCATAGGATGGAAAAGGCTCGTGATAGGGGCTTCTTGCAGTTCTTGATGAACACAGAGTTCCATGAGTCTGGCCCTGGGGCAGAGTGCATGGGCATGTCATTTATCGCCTGTTCGAAGTCATTTGGCGTCAGGATAACATCGGATAGGCTTGTGTTAATCAAATTTTGTGGCTCTCTCATAAAAAATTCATTTTGATCTTCGACTCTCAGTCTGTGTGTAGGGAAGTGCCCCTCACAACCCCTCCCCGGGCCTTGCCCTGTGTGTAGTAAACTATGACCCTCTGTAATCTTTTGACTGCCGCCCACGGGATTGGTGTGGGGTACGTGGTAAACATTCCAAACTAACTCATGCCTCAACTATTCAACTCCAACCGACTGACCCACCCAACTCCCAGTGCCACCACCACGTCAGCGAAGGCACTGCGAAGGCTTCAACATCCGTGCACATGGTGGGTGTCTGGGCACCCGGAGGGCTCCAGGTGGCATCAATCAACAGCCCCTCCCAGCAGACAGCTGCCGCGCCTTCACCTTTACAGATGGCCTGGGATCTTCAATCAACTTGGCGCACACCAGAACATTGACACGTCCCCAGGGCGACTCTCCTTTGGGCTGCTAGCGGAGTGGCTGGCCTCTCCAGAAAACAACAGATCCCAGGGCAACTTGCTGCTGTTTGCAATGGCTGTCTGGCTCTCCTGCCAAGGAGGAACAGGCGCCTGGCAACGTCTGTTGGCAATGGATGAATTCCCTACAATGTTTGTTAACTGATCATTACTCTGAAAATTGTTTATGATTGTAATCATGTGTTCACGATTGTGACCAGCTCTACCTGGAGTTCATTACGTTTGTCAATTCTCATTATCGTAACCAAATCTAGTTCATTACCTTTGTAATTAGTCATGAGTGTGACCAGCTCTACCTGGGGCTCATTACCTTTGTACTTGGTCACGATTGTGACCAAATCTCGTTCATTACTTTTGTAACTTGCTCATCTATGAAAACTGTGGAGTCCAGTCCCTGACAAGACAAGATTTCGTTCGGATTTTTAACCCCGGAGGGTTAGCCACCCAGGAAAACTCAAGAAAGTCAGTGCATCATCGAGGACTGTCTAACTTATTTTCATTTGGGTTCTCAATCTTCTCCCCAGGATGCGACCCACACAAGTCGACTAATACCCAGGTACCTATTTGCTGCTAGGTGAACTTGACAACAGGTGGAAGGAAACGTGTCGAGATGTTTCCACCCTCCGGGAAATGAGCCCGGGCCCTCCATGTGTGAAGTGGGAGCTTTAGCCACCAGGCCACCGGGTCAAGTGTGTACCCCTGTAATCTTTTGACTACCACCCACAGGATGGGTATGGGATGCATAATAAACATATTAAACTAAACTGCATACCAGGGAGTACAGGTTCAGGAACTTCAAGCACTCCCAGTAACTGATGTGTTTTATCTCATTTATGTGCACCGTAAAGGTTCTCTGTACATTTTCTAGGTTAGCAATTTCACCTGCGTTGAAAGGTTCTGTTAGTGTGCAGCAATATTCATGCCTAGATAGAACAAGTGACCTGAAGAATGTCATCGTGGGCTTGGCATCCTAGTTTTGAAGGTTCTCATTATCCATCCTGTCATTTTTCATGCAGATGCAATTGATACAATGTTATGGCCCTTCCAGGTGAGATCCACCGACAATGATCGCTCTTAGGTCTTTGACGTTAGTTTTTCACTCTATTTTGTGGCTGGAATTTATTTTATAATCTGATGAAGTTTTAATTTCCTCATGTTTACCATATCGGAGTAATTGAAATGGAAGACACTGTCATGCAGATTCGGGTGTCATCTGAAAAGGAAGACGCGGTGCTTTGGCTTATATCCTTGTCTATGTCACATATTAGGAAGAGGAACAAGATGGGAGCAAATACTGTGCCTTATCTATAAGGCACAGTATTTGCTCCCAGAGCTTCTCACCATAGTGGCCTCAGAATTTACTCTATTGACTACTACTCTTTGTGTTCTATTTATGAGGAAGTTATAGATCCATCTACCAACTTTTCTTGTTATTCCATTAGCATGCATTTTGTGCGCTTTTATGCCATGGTCACTCTTGTCGAAGGCTTTTGCAAATTCTGTGTACATTACATCTGCTTTCTTTTTGTCTTCTAGTGCATCTCGGACCTTGTCAAAGGGACGGACAGGAGAGACCTGCTCTAAACCCATGTTGCCTGGGTTGAGTAATTGATGGGTATCTAGATGGGTGGCGATCTTGCTTCTTAGGACCCTTTCAAAGATTTTTATGATGTGGAATGTTAGTGCTATCAGTCTGTAGTTCTATACTATCGCTTTACTGCTCCCTTTGCGGAGTGTTGCTATATCTGTTGCTTTTAGTAACTGTGGGACGATGCCAGTGTCCATAGAATGTTTAAAGCACATGATAGGGGTTCTTGCAGTTCTTGATGAATATGGAGTTCCATGAGTCTGGCCCTGGGGCAAAGTGCATTGGCATGTCATTTATCGCCTGTTCGAAGTCATTCGGCGTCAGATAACATCACATAAGCTTGTGTTTACCAAATTCTGTGCCTCATAAAAAAATCATTTAGATCTTTGACTCTCAGCCTGGTTAGTGGCTTGCTAAAAACTGAGCCATACTCGGACTTAAGTAGCTCACTCATTTCCTTGCTGTCATCTGTGTAGGACCCATCTTGTTTAAGTAGGGGCCCATTACTGGACGTTGTTCACGACTTTGATTTGGCATAGGAGAAGAAATACTTTGGGTTTCTTTCGATTTCATTTATGGCTTTTAGTTCTTCCCGCGATTCCTGACTCCTATAAGATAACTTTAACTTTAGTTCGATGTTTGCTATTTCTCTGACCAGTGTCTCCCTACACATTGTAGATATATTAGATACTTTTAGCTGCTCTGTTATTCTTTTCCGTCGCCTGTAGAGGTAGCGCCTGTCTCTTTCTAGTTTACATCTACTCCTCCTTTTTCTTTGAGGAATATGCCTTGAGTGCCACTGAGTTAATCTGTTCTGGCCATAAGCTGGGGTTAGTGTTGCTTAGTCTATCTTCCCAGCTAATATCATTTAGGACTTGGTTTACTTGGTCCCACTTTATGTTCTTGTTATTGAAGTGGAATTTGATGAAGGCTCCATTTTGACTGATCCCATTTCGTCGGTCTGGGGCTCCATGCATACATGTCTGAACATCGATTATGTTGTGATCCGAGAATATTGTTTTTCATGTGGTGACATTTCGTATCAGATCATCAATGTTAGTGAAGATGAGGTCTAGCGTATTCTCCAGTTTAGTAGGCTCTATTATTTGCTGGTTTAAGTTGAATTTTGTGCAGAGATTGAAAAGCTCGTGCATGTGTGAGTTCTCGTCAGAGCTGCCTTCTGGTGTTATCACTACAACAACATTGTTTGCTATATTCCTCCATTTAAGGTGTGTCAAGTTGAAATCCCCAAGGAGCAAGATGTTCGGGGCAGGAGCTGGCAGATTTTCCAGGTAGTGGTCAATTTTTAACAGCTGTTCCTGGAATTGCTCGGACGTTGCATCCAAAGGCTTGTAGACTACCACAGTGACTAGGTTTTGGTTCTCGAGCTTTACTGATAAAACTTCCACTATATCATTTGAGGCATTAAGCAGTTCTGTGCAAACAAGTGACTCTGCAATATACAGGCCAACCCCCCCCTCCCTCTTTTTGCCTGTTCACTCTGTCGCATCTGTATAGGTTGTAACATGGGATCCATATTTCGTTGTCCAAGTGATCCTTTATGTGCGCCTCTGTGAAAGCCGCTAACATTGCATTTGCCTCTGCAAGTAGTCCACGGATGAAAGGTATTTTGTTGTTCATTGCTGGCTTTAGACTCTGTATATTTGCAAAGAAAAATTACATCGCACTGGTGGTATTGGTGGTACTGGCGGGGACTTTTTTTTCCGGCAGTAGAATCTGTATCTGTTGGTTTGGAGTGGAGACCATCGACTGTGGTTCCACTCCAGAAATGACTGGATTTGGCATACGATTTCTTCTATTTCCTGCCAGTTTTTTTTCCCTTCCTGGCACTAAAAACCTCTCCCTCTTGAGTGGCTGTGGCTACCCAGGGTTTCCCATTGCCTGGATGTTTTGTATCTTTTTGTCCCCTTTAGATGGTGTGCCTGGCAATTTAAGTTATAGCACAGTCCTTTCTGTACTGAAGAGGGACACATTTCAGGGTGAAAAAGCTCACTGGAAAATTGTTTGCATTTTCCTGTTGTCATATGGACATGGCATTTTCTAGGGTGGTCAAACTTGTACGTCCCATCTTTTTTTCCAGATTTCCCATGCCTGCAGATGCCAAGTGCATAGTATGTGCACAGGCTTGGTTTCCATTTGCCTTGGGTTTCTGTGACTGTATTTCCTGTTGGTGCATGTTTACCTGTCTCATTCCTATCCTCACTAGTACTAACAATGGAGCTCTCACCAGTTATTTCTGGTAATGTATCCTCACTATTGCTAGTGGAGCCCCCTTGTTTGCTATCTCCTCTGGCATTACCAGTTTGTAATATTGGTTTTATCTTGTCCTTCACTACACTTGTTTCCCCACTATAGCTCCTGTCTACCTCGAGGTCATTTATATGCATTCCCTCAAGTGTACATTTACTGACTACCTGGACAGCACCTTTATTCTCACCATTACTGTCTCCCAGGATAGCACCTCTATCCTCACAATTGCTGCCTCTCAGGACAGCACCTCCAGCTTCACCATTACTGTCTACCAGGGCAGCACCTCCAGCCTTACAGTTTCTGACTACATGGCCTGCACAAAGGGCGATACAATCCAGCCCAGACTTTTTATTTTCCCATCTGTTATAGAATGTTTTCAGATTTTCTATGAAGGCTGCTTTGATGTTATCCTCTTTTAATACCAATGTGATTTTAGTTCACAGATTGATCTCATTTGGGCATACCCAGAAACACTTCCCTGATTTAATATTGCTTGTAGAATTTTTTTTATTAACACACTGGCCGATTCCCGCCAAGGCAGGGTGGCCGGAAAAAGAAAAACTTTCACCATCATCCACTCCATCACTGTCTTGCCAGAAGGGTGCTTTGCACTACCGTTTTTAATTAAACTGCAACATTAACACCCCTCCTTCAGAGTGCAGGCACCGTACTTCACATCTCCAGGACTCAAGTCTGGCCTGCGGGTTTCCCTGAATCCCTTCATAAATGTTACTTTCCTCACACTCCAACAGCATTTCAAGTATTAAAAACTATTTGTCTCTATTCACTCCTTGTCAAACACACTCACTCATGTCCGCTGGAGGTCCAAGCCTCTCGCACACAAAACCTCAATTACCCCCTCCCTCCAACCTTTCGTAGGCCGACCCCTACCCCGCCTTCCTTCCACTACAGACTGATACACTCTTGAAGCCATTCTGTTTTGCTCCATTCTCTCTACATGTCCGAACCACCTCAACAACCCTTCCTCAGCCCTCCAGACAACAGTTTTGGCAATCCAGCACCTCCTCCTAACTTCCAAACTACGAATTCTCTGCATTATATTCACACCACACATTGCCCTCAGACATGACATCTCCACTGCCTCCAGCCTTCTCCTCGCTGCAACATTCATCACCCAGTTCTTGAATATCTGCACAAGGGGCATGTCACCAGTTTTCACAAAAATCGCAAGTAATCCATGTGGAAGCCCGTTTGTTTGATTTTTTGCAGACTACACAGAGCTTCATAATGTGATTTGAATGGTTGATTTACTATTGTTCTACTAGTAACCCCTTGAATATTCTACTAATAACCTCCTTAAAGTGAAGATCTGGCTATTTGTATTTCTATTTCTAACTGTTCTTGTATGTTAGGACAGCTTACCAGTGTACATTCCTGTTTTATATTTATTTTTTGTGTTTGATAAGGTCACCTAAAATCCCATCTGTTTACTCTGCTTTATTGTCGAACGAATCCGTTTGAAACTAGTCAAGGGTTTGGACCATTCAAGGGTTCGGAACCAGTCGGATCTGATCAGTGGGTCACTTATTTAGAACATAGCTGGTCGGTGATTTGGGCTAAAGGAGAGAGTTTACTGCCAGAGGGGAAACATAGGCCTAGTGTGCCAAATAATAATAATAGAACTTTTCCTTGTCAGAGGAAAGAAAGTCTCCCTGATAACATTGTGTATACACAGTGTATAGTGTATACTACAGTGGCTCCCTATATACAGATAATAAAGGCTAAAGTGTCATTTGAAAACAGGTGAATTTGTAAATGAAGTGAGAAGCCTATAGAGGCAGGTGCCAGAAGTCGCCAGAAACTTACCACAGAGGTCAGCTGTTTTAATAATCTTCCTGGCCTGCTAGTGTACTCGCATATACTCTAGTGATACCAGTGAATAGCAGAATACAGTGTTGTAGTAGCAACTAACCAGTATTATAATGGTACTTAGTGGAGTGGAGTGACTTTCATTAGTTTCTTTTTTCTTGAAATACCAGACGTATACTGTGAATTTCATATAACCTGTAGTTACCAGCGGTCGCAATATACACAACGAGAAGCAATTATTACTACAGAAAAAGCGTCCTTCCTCTAAAATTTCCACCAGTCAACTATAGTGATAATATAGCAATTATTGTGGTGGAGACGAAAAAAACCTAGAAAAGCTAGATACAGTGATTGATAAACAAGGGTTGAGGCTCGACCGTTTGTCATTGTAGGAGCTGCCAGCAGTCACCGGTTCTTCAACACGCAAGTTATACTTTTGAATCAATCAAATCACATATTACTCGGGTAGATAAATTCCAGTAGATCCTTCATGTGTTAGCCCAGTATGTTTTAAATAAGTGATCCACTGATCAGATCAGACTGGTCCGAACCCTCGACTGGTCCGAACCCTTGACTGGTCCGAACCCTTGACTGCTTTCAAACGGATTCGTTGGACAATAAAGCAGACTGTAAATGGATGAGGTTGTAGGCGCCCTTATCAAACACAAACAATAAATATAAATCAGGAACGAACACCGGTAAGCTCTCCAAAATACAAGTACAGTTATAAATAGAAATACAAATAGATAGAGCTTCACTTTAAGGAGGTTATTAATAGAGTATTCAAGAGGTTGCTAGTAGAATTACAGTAAATCAACCATTAAAATCATTATGAAGCTCTGTGTAGTCTGCAATCAATCAAACAAACGGGCTTCCACATGGATAAATTGTCATTTTTGTGGAAATTGGTGTCACGCCCTTTGTGCAGATATCCAAGAACTAGCGACAAGCAGTATTAAAACAGAGAAGTGTTTTTGGGTATGCCCAAATGAGAAAATCTGTGGACTAAAATCACAAGGGTATTAAAAGAGGATAACATCAAAGCTGCTTTCATAGACAACCTGAAAGCTTTCTATAACAGATGGGAATATAAAAGTCTGGGCTGAATGGTTTTGCCCTTGATACTGGCCATGTAGTCAGAAACTGTAAGGCTGGAGGTGATGTCCTGGTAGTCAGTAAATGTGGGGCTGATAGTGCTGTCCTTGGAGATAGTAATGGTGAAGCTGGAGGTGCTGTCCTGGGAGACAGTAATTGTGAAGCTGGAGGTGCTGTCCTAGGAGACAGTAATGGTGAAGCTGGAGGTGCTGTCCTGGGAGACAGTAATGGTGAAGCTGGATGCGCTGTCCTGGGAGACAGTAATGGTGAAGCTGGAGGTGCTGTCCTGGGAGACAGTAATGGTGAAGCTGGAGATTTTGTCCAGGTAGTGGGGAATTATACACTGGAAGGAATGCATATAAATGACCTCATAGGGGACAGGAGCCATAGTGGGGAAACAAGTGTAGTCAAAGATAAGATAAAACCAATATTGCAAACTAGAAATACTACAGGAAATAGCAAACAAGAGGACTCCACTAGCAATAGTGAGGATATATTACCAAAAACAACTGGTGGGAGCTCCATTGTTGGTTCAAGGGAGGATAGGAATAAGACAGGTAAACATGCACCAACACGGAATACAGTCACAGAAACCCAAGACAAACGGAAACCAAGCATGTGCACATACTATGCACTTGATATCTGCAGACATGGGAAATCTGGAGAAACAGATGGGACGTGCAACTATGACCACCCTAGAAAATGCCGTGCCCATATGACAACAGGAAAATGCAAACTCCCTTCACCCTGAAAAATGTACCTCTTCAGTACAGGAAAGACTGTGCTATAACTTAAACCGCCATGCACACCATCTAAACGGGACAAAAAGATACAAAACATCCAGGCAATGGGAAACCCTGGGTAGCCACAGCCACTCAAGAGGGAGAGGTTTTTTAGTGCCAGGAAGGAAAAAAAACTGGCAGGAAATGGCAGAAATCGTACACCAAATCCAGTCATTCCTGGAGTGGAACCACAGTCGATGGCCTCCACTCCAAACCAGCAGATACTGAAACTAACGCCAGAAAAAAAAAATCCCCCTAAAGTACCAACAATACCATACTCAAATAACCCGCACATAAAAGACAGAAGCTTACGACGACGTTTCGGTCCGACTTGGACCATTGACAAAGTCACACTAACAGAGAAGGAGCAGGACGGCTATATATAGGCAGGAAGAGGTGGAGGTAGTAGTAGTGGTAGTAGTAGTAGTAGTAGTAGTACAAGAATTGTATATAATACCGACAGGATGAAATGACACACGCACAACACCCGGGCATCCCCACCGTAGACGTTTCGCCATCCAGCCAGCCACTGGATGGCGAAACGTCCACAACAAAGACAACCACCAGTTTGATGACATTCTTCTCTGCAAATATACAGGGTCTAAAGCCAGCAACAAATAACAAAATACGTTTCATCCGTGGACTGCTTGCAGAGGCAAAGGCAATATTCGCGGCTTTCACAGAGACCCACATAAAGGATCACTTGGACAGCGAAATATGGATCCCAGGCTACAACCTACACAGACGTGACAGAGTGAACAGGCAAAAGGGAGGGTTGGCCTATACATTTCAGAGTCACTTGTTTGCACAGAAATGCTTAATGCCTCAAATGATATAGTGGGAGTTTTAGCAGTAAAGATCGAGAACCAAAACCTAGTCATTTTAGTAGTCTACAATTCCCCGGATGCAACATCCCAGCAATTCCAGGAACAGCTGTTAAAAATTGACCACTGTCTGGAAAATCTTCCAGCTCCTGCACCCAACATCTTGCTCCTGATGGATTTCAACTTAAGGCACCTAAAATGGAGGAATATAACAAATAATATTGTTGCAGTAATAACACCAAGAGGCAGCTCTGATGAAAACTCACACTCACACGAGCTTTTAAATCTCTGCACAAAATTCAATTTAAACCAGGAAATAATAGAGCCTACTAGACTGGAGAATACACTAGACCTCATCTTCACTAACAATGATGATCTGATAAGAAATGTCACCATATCAAAAACAATATACTCAGATCACAACATAATTGAGGTTCAGACATGTATGCGCAGAGCCGCAGACCGACATAATGAGATTAGTCACGAGAGAGCATTCACCAAATTCAACTTCAATAACAAAAACATAAAGTGGGACCAAGTAAACCAAGTCCTAACCGATATAAGCTGGGAAGATACACTAAGCAACACAGACCCCAACTTATGCCTAGAACAGATTAACTTGGTGGCACTCGATGTATGCACAAGGCTTATTCCTCTAAGAAAAAGGAGGAGTAGATATAAAATAGAAAGAGACAGGCGCTCCCTTTACAGGCGACGGAAAAGAATAACAGAGCGGCTAAAAGAGGTTAATATATCTGAAATGCTTAGGAAGACTCTGGTCAGAGAAATAGCAAGCATCGAACTTAAGCTAAAGGAATATTATAGGAGTCAGGAATCGCGGGAAGAACTAAAAGCCATAAATGAAATCGAAAGAAACCCAAAGCATTTCTTCTCCTATGCCAAATCAAAGTCGAGAACAACGTCCAGTATTGGGCGCCTACTTAAACAAGATGGGTCCTACACAGATGACAGCAAGGAAATGAGTGAGCTACTCAAGTCCCAATATGACTCAGTTTTTAGCAAGCCGCTAACCAGACTGAGAGTCGAAGATCAAAATGAATTTTTTATGAGAGAGCAACAGAATTTGGTTAACACAAGCCTATCTGATGTTATCCTGACGCCAAATGACTTCGAACAGGCGATAAATGACATGCCCATGCACTCTGCCCCAGTGCCAGACTCATGGAACTCCGTGTTCATCAAGAACTGCAAGAACCCCTATCACGAGCCTTTACCATCCTATGGAGAGGGAGCATGGACACGGGGGTCGTCCCACAGTTACTAAAAACAACAGACATAGCCCCACTCCACAAAGGGGGCAGTAAAGCAACAGCAAAGAACTACAGACCGATAGCACTAACATCCCATATCATAAAAATCTTTGAAAGGGTCCTAAGAAGCAAGATCACCACCCATCTAGAAACCCATCAGTTACACAACCCAGGGCAACATGGGTTTAGAACAGGTCGCTCCTGTCTGTCTCAACTATTGGATCACTACGACAAGGTCCTAGATGCACTAGAATACAAAAAGAATGCAGATGTAATATATACAGACTTTGCAAAAGCCTTCGACAAGTGTGACCATGGCGTAATAGCGCACAAAATGCGTGCTAAAGGAATAACAGGAAAAGTCGGTCGATGGATCTATAATTTCCTCACTAACAGAACACAGAGAGTAGTCGTCAACAGAGTAAAGTCCGTGGCAGCTACGGTGAAAAGCTCTGTTCCACAAGGCACAGTACTCCCTCCCATCTTGTTCCTCATCCTCATATCTGACATAGACAAGGATGTCAGCCACAGCACCGTGTCTTCCTTTGCAGATGACACCCGAATCTGCATGACAGCGTCTTCCATTGCACACACTGCAAGGTCCAGGCAGACATCAACCAAATCTTTCAGTGGGCTGCAGAAAACAATATGAAGTTCACCGATGAGAAATTTCAATTACTCAGATATGGTAAACACGAGGAAATTAAATCTTCATCAGAGTACAAAACAAATTCTGGCCACAAAATAGAGCGAAACACCAACGTCAAAGACCTGGGAGTGATCATGTCGGAGGATCTCACCTTCAAGGACCATAACGTTGTATCAATCGCATCTGCTAGAAAAATGAGAGGATGGATTATGAGAACCTTCAAAACGAGGGGGGCCAAGCCCATGATGACACTCTTCAGGTCACTTGTTCTACCTAGGCTGGAATATTGCTGCACACTAACAACACCTTACAAGGCAGGTGAAATTGCTGACCTAGAAAATGTACAGAGAACCTTCACGGCACACATAACGGAGATAAAACACCTCAATTACTGGGAGCGCTTGAGGTTCCTGAACCTGTATTCCCTGGAATGCAGGCGGGAGAGATACATGATTATATACACATGGAAAATCCTAGAGGGACTAGTACCGAACTTGCACACGAAAATCACTCACTACGAAAGCAAAAGACTTGGCATTCGATTCAACATCCCCCCAATGAAAAGCAGGGGTGTCACTAGCACGTTAAGAGACCATACAATAAGTGTCAGGGGCCCGAGACTGTTCAACTGCCTCCCAGCATACATAAAGGGGATTACCAACAGACCCCTGGCAGTCTTCAAGCTGGCACTGGACAAGCACCTAAAGTCGGTTCCTGACCAGCCGGGCTGTGGCTCGTACGTTGGTTTGCGTGCAGCCAGCAGTAGCAGCCTGGTTGATCAGGCTCTGATCCACCAGAAGGCCTGGTCACAGACCGGGCCGCGGGGGCGTTGACCTCCGGGACTCTCTCCAGGTAAACTCCAGGTAACACATGAAGGAACTACCAGAAATTATTTAACCAAGTAATATGTGATTAGATTGATACAAAAGTATAACTTGCGTGTTGAAGAACCGGTGATTGCTGGCAGCTCCTACAATGACGAACGGTTGAGACTTTAACCTTTATTTACAGCCTGAAGGATTATAGATCACTGTATCTAGCTTTTCTAGGTTTTTTTCCGTCTCTACCACAACAAATGCTACATCATCAATATAGTTGATTGGTGGAATTATTGGAGGAAAGACGCTTTTCTGGAGTCATATTTGATTTTCGTTGTGTATATTGCGACCGCTGGTAACTACAGGTTATATGAATTTCAGTGTATACATCTGGTATTTCAAGAATGAAGAAAAAACTAATGAAAGTCACTCCACTCCACTAAGTACCATTATATTACTGGTTAGTTGGTAATGCAACACTGTATTCTCCTATTTACTGGTATCAATAGATTATATCGAGGTACACTAGCAGGCCAGGAAGATTATTAAAACAGCTGACCTGTGTGTAAGTTTCAGGAGACTTCTGGCACCTGCCTCTTTAGGCCTATCACTTCAGTTTCAACTACCCCTGTTTTAAATGACACTTTAGCATTTATTATCTATATACTAGGGTGCAACTATAGTATTCACTATAACATTATGTATACAAAATATTATCAGGGAGACTTTCCTCTGACAAAGAAAAGTTCTATGATTCCCGTCTGGAAGTATGCTCTGCTAGGTATTGCACAGTAATCCTCCTTTATGACTCGGTATATATTGATTGGTTCCAAGCGCAAGAGGGATGTATCGTATAAGATCACTGGCACTAATTTAAGTTCTAGCACATAAGGAGACAGTGAAAACACGAGAAAACACAGCACAACGAGGTGGGCACCCTGCAAATTGTTAAGATACTAACAACTATACACTGTTTATCATATTTCTACTAAACTGTACACTTTTTGTATTTCCTCGACATTTTGCACCTCTTCGTATTTCAACAGCAATGTTCTACTTCCTAATTGTAAGTCATGTGCACTAGCAAACCTGCGTGGGAGGGTTCTGACGACTGCTGGCAACTGTTTACCACATGAACCTGCCTTGTGGAAATTTATTCGATCCTAAGGTTCTACAGGACTGATACGTCGTACAAAGATCCCAACATGTCATTGATGCCATTTCTTCTAAGACTAGACACCGTCGGAGCAACAAGTGCCATGATCAGCAGGCGGTGCCCCCAGGTGTCTTCACATACTAGACCTGGCTAAATCTGGTGGAGGCACCTCGACGTACAATAGATGTTCTCCTCCGTCAGGCCCATACAGTAAGACAAGACTTCCCTTTTCTCACTCAGTTCTGGCCAGTCTCTGGGGGGAATTTGCGAGTGAGTTGTGCTGTGGGCATTTGTGCAGGTGGCAGCTCATGACCGGTATATACCTGTGTCTCATGTTAGCTTAGAAGCTAGTGCCTATTTCTGCATAGTTATGCTAGGGGATACACACCCCCTTGGAAACAGGAATTTCTGAGGTGCAGGCAGGTCACTAATATCGACTGAATATTGCAGGAATTAAGGCTCCCTGTTGCGTGTGGTTCTGAGGAAAAGTCCAGAGGGGCTAAAGCTTAGGGAGGTTGAAGATCGGGACACATTCCCCAACACCAAGTAAGTTAGTCCTTTATATATGCATGCAGGCGAGATTTCATTTATGGAAATCTGTCCTATAAGCCACTTGTGATGCTGAGGTTTCGACCTCAGGGCTCGGTGTCAACAGAGCTTGCCAGGGTAGACCACTCACATGGAGGCAGTCCAGACAAATTTTCACATGTCTATTGGGCCTAACACTTCAATTTTAGATTCACCTTATCATTTATTATCCATATACTAGGGTACCACTGTGGTGCACACTATGTACAGCACACTATTATCAGGGAGACTGTCTTTCCTCTGACAAAAAGTTCTAATATTTTTTCACTGGCACTCTAGGCCTAAGTTCCCCTCTCAGAGTATGGTTATGCTTTGTTATTGTACACTGATTCTCCTTTTTTGATTCAATAGATATAATTTTCTGCAAGATTAGTTCCTAGTGCTGGAGGGATATATCTCATAAGTTCACTGGCACAGTTTAAAGTTACAGCACGCAAGAGAGACCGTGAAAAAACACAAGAAAACACGGCAGCATGGCGGCACGGCACACGGCGACACACCCTTGTTGCACTGATAACAATGGTTCAGTTTGGCATGGCAATCCCTTACATTATGATTGCCTAGACACCTTGTTGGAACTTATTCGGTCCGAAAAGTCCCAACGGGGAAAAACACACCATTCGAGGGCCCTTAAACCCACCCAAAACACAAACACACTCACCCGGGTTGGCGAAGGTGGATGGAAGGTACTTCTTAATTGATAGATTTACCCTTCAGGGAAAAAGTAGGTAGTTTATACTGCTAGTACACTATTATTAGGATTATTGAGGCAACTCTAGATAATAATAATGTAGACCTAAGACCTTAACATAGGTAGTAATAGGCCAAATGTAGGCAAAGACTAGGTTAAGTTAGCTAGGGAGAACTGGTAGCCCAAGTTTGAACGACGAGGCGCGGGTCTCGAAGACGCCAGATCTTTCTTCTAGGCCCAGACACCATCTGAGCAACACGTGCCGTGATCAGCAGGCTGTGTCCCCCACGTGTCTTCTCATATAAGACCTGGGGAAATCTGGTTGAGGCACCTCGATGTACCGTAGATGTCCTCCTCCGTCAGGCACATACAGTAAGACAAGACCTCCCTTTTTTCTTAGGATCCTGGCCAGCGTCTGGGGAAAATTGCGAGTGAGTTGAGCTGTGGCCTTTGTGCAGCCTGCAGTTCATGATAGGTACATGATTTTATCTCTTGTCTACCTAGAAGCTAGTGTCCATTTCTGCATAGTTATACTAGGGGATACACATCCTCTTGGATACAGGAATTTCTGAGGTGCAGGCAGGTCACTAATATCGATTGAATATTGTAGGAAATAAGGCTCCCGGTTGCAAGTGGTTTTTTAGAGGAAGTCCGAAGGGGCTAAGCTTAGGGAGGTTGAAGACCAGAATAGGCTCCACATCACCAAGTAAGTTAGTCCTTTAAACGTGCATGCAGGCGAGATTTCTTGCAATATCAGTCATTTATGAAAATCTGTCCTATAAGCCACTTGTGAGGCTGAGGTACCGACTTCAGAGCTAGGATCTTGAGGGAGCACAGGGACAGTCCCAGGATCAGGAACATCCTTTACTTATTATTCTCTCAGATCAATATTTGATGGTGACATGCCTCGTTGTGTTGTTAATAGTTTTGTATAATATATATTACTGGAAAAAATCTCAAGCATACGATAATACACCATAACTTCAAAATACAATTCAATAAAGCTCTACCAACAACAATACTTTTTCTTATCGCTCCCCAAGAAAATTATACACCTTCATTCCAAGTGAGGACCCCAACTCCAAAGATGTACAAGTTGTTTGTACCCCCATCAACAACGACCACGACTGCAGAGACTCTGACGACGGTTAGTACCACACCGAGAAGTGTGAGCACCCAGTGGTGTGAGCACCCAGTAGTGTGAGCACCCAGTGGTGTGACTGCCCAGTGGTGTGAGCACCCAGTGGTGTGAGCACCCAGTGGTGTGAGCACCCAGTGGTATGAGCACCCAGTGGTGTGAGCACCCAGTGGTGAGAGGACTTAGTAGTGGGACACACAGTGGTGTGAGGGCTTAGTAGTGGGACACCTAGTGATATGAGGATTTAGTAGTGGAACACCCAGTGGTGTGAGGACTTAGTAGTGGGACACCCAGTGGTGTGAGGTCTTAGTAGTGGGACAGCCAGTGGTGTGAGGACTTAGTAGTGAGCCACCCAGTGATGTGAGGACTTAGTAGTGGGACACCCAGTGATGTGAGGACTTAGCAGTGGGACACTCAGTGGTGTGAGGACTTAGTAGTGGGATACCCAGTGGTGTGAGGACTTAGTAGTGGGACACCCAATGTTGTGAGGACTTAGTAGTGGGACACCCACTGATGTGAGGACTTAGTAGTGGGACACCCAGTGGTGTGAGGACTTAGTAGTGGGACACCCAGTGGTGTGAGGACTTAGTAGTGGGACACCCAGTGGTGTGAGGACTTAGTAGTGGGACACCCAGTGGTGTGAGGACTTAGTAGTGGGACACCCAGTGATGTGAGGACTTAGTAGTGGGACACCCAGTGGTGTGAGGACTTAGTAGTGGGACACCCAGTGGTGTGAGGACTTAGTAGTTGGACACCCAGTAGTGTGAGGACTTAGTAGTTGGACACCAAGTAGTGTGAGGACTTAGTAGTTGGACACCCAGTAGTGTGAGGACTTAGTAGTTGGACACCCAGTAGTGTGAGGACTTAGTAGTTGGACACTCAGTAGTATGAGGACTTAGTAGTTGGACACCCAGTAGTGTGAGGACTTAGTAGTGGGACACCCAGTAGTGTGAGGACTTAGTAGTGGGACACCCAGAAGTGTGAGGACTTAGTAGTGGGACACCCAGTGGTGCGAGGACTTAGTAGTGGGACACCCAGTGGTGTGAGGACTTAGTAGTGGGACACCCAGTGGTGTGAGGACTTAGTAGTGGGACGCCCAGTGGTGTGAGGACTTAGTAGTGGGATGCCCAGTGGTGTGAGGACTTAGTAGTGGGACACCCAGTAGTGTGAGGACTTAGTAGTGGGACACCCAATGTCCAGCAAATAAAAACTTCATTTTAAAATTATTATTGTTATTATTATTATTATTATTATTATTATTATTATTATTATTATTATTATTATTATAATCAGGGAGAAAAAGTTATAATAGGAGAGGTTCTTCCTAAGTAGAAGTGATGCAAGGAGGGAGGAGAATATGGTAAGAAAGAGAGAGGTTAAGAGGGTGGTGAAGCAATGTGAAAATAGAGCAAATGAGAGAATCGATGAGATGTTATCAAAAAATTTTGTTGAAATTAAGAAGTTTTGGAGTGAGATTAATAAGTTGGGGAAGCCTATGGAACAAATGGATTATTGTAGGTTAAAAATGCCACAGTTAGAGGTACCAGGAAGATGGAGGGAATATTTTGAGGAAGTATTAAATGTTGATGAAGATAGGGAAGATGTGATTTCGTATAAAGCGCAAGGAGGAATAACATCTTGTAGGAGTTAGGAAGTTGTGAGTGTGGGGGAAGTTCAGGAGGCAGTGTGAGTGTGGGGGAAGTTCAGGAGGCAGTGTGAGTGTGAGGGAAGTTCAGGAGGCAGTGTGAGTGTGAGGGAAGTTCAGGAGGCAGTGTGAGTGTGAGGGAAGTTCAGGAGGCAGTGTGAGTGTGGGGGAAGTTCAGGAGGCAGTGTGAGTGTGGGGGAAGTTCAGGAGGCAGTGTGAGTGTGGGGGAAGTTCAGGAGGCAGTGTGAGTGTGGGGGAAGTTCAGGAGGCAGTGTGAGTGTGAGGGAAGTTCAGGAGGCAGTGTGAGTGTGAGGGAAGTTCAGGAGGCAGTGTGAGTGTGGGGGAAGTTCAGGAGGCAGTGTGAGTGTGGGGGAAGTTCAGGAGGCAGTGTGAGTGTGGGGGAAGTTCTGGAGGCAGTGTGAGTGTGGGGGAAGTTCAGGAGGCAGTGTGAGTGTGGGGAAGTTCAGGAGGCAGTGTGAGTGTGGGGGAAGTTCAGGAGGCAGTGTGAGTGTGGGGGAAGTTCAGGAGGCAGTGTGAGTGTGGGGGAAGTTCAGGAGGCAGTGTGAGTGTGGGGGAAGTTCAGAAGGCAGTGTGAGTGTGGGGGAAGTTCAGGAGGCAGTGTGAGTGTGGGGGAAGTTCAGGAGGCAGTGTGAATGTGGGGTAAGTTCAGGAGGTAGTGTGAGTGTGGGGGTAGTTCAGGAGGCAGTGTGAGTGTGGGGGAAGTTCAGGAGGCAGTGTGAGTGTGGGGGAAGTTCAGGAGGCAGTGTGAGTGTGGGGGAAGTTCAGGAGGCAGTGTGAGTGTGTGGGAAGTTCAGGAGGCAGTGGATAGAATGAAAGGGGGTAAAGCAGTTTTGATTAATGGAATAAAGATAGGAATGTTAAAATTAGGTGGGAATATGGTTTTAGAGTGGTTGGTGCTATTATTTAATAACTGTATGGAAGAGGGTAAGGTACCTAGGGATTGACAGAGAGAGTGTATAGTTCCTTTGTATAAGGCGAAAGGGAATAAATAGAGTGCAAAAATTATAGTGAAATAAGTCCGTTGAGTATACCTGGTAAAGTGTATGGTAGAGTTATTATTGAAAGAATTAAGAGTTACATGGAGAATAGGATAGCAGATGAACAAGGAGGCTTTAGGAAAGGTAGGGGGTGTGTGGACCAAGTGTTAACAGTGAAACATACAGGTGAACAGTATTTAGATAAGGCTAAAGAAGTTTTTGTGTCATTTATGGATTTGGAAAAGGCGTATGATAGGGTGCATAGGGGGGCAATGTGGCAGATGTTGCAGATGTATCGAACAGGTGAAAAGTTTTTTACGAGGATAGTGAGGCTCAGGTTGGAGTATGTAGGAGAGAAGGAGATTATTTCACAGTAAAAGTATGTCTTAGACAGGGATGTGTGATGTCACCGTGGTTGTTCAATATATTTATAGATAGGGTTGTAAGAGAAGTTAATGCTCGGGTGTTGACAAGAGGTGTGGGGTTAAAAGATAAAGAATCTATCACAAAGTGAAAGAGGTGTGGGGTTAAAAGATAAAGAATCTATCACAAAGTGAAAGAGGTGTGGGGTTAAAAGATAAAGAATCTATCACAAAGTGAAAGAGGTGTGGGGTTAAAAGATAAAGAATCTATCACAAAGTGAAAGAGGTGTGGGGTTAAAAGATAAAGAATCTATCACAAAGTGAAAGTTAAGTCAAATAAAATATTATTTATATGCAAAGGTTACAATGTGTGTTTATATTTCATAATTTGATTGTCACAAAGAAAGTCACTATCATACTGAGGCAGGTGAAGAATGGCAGGTGAAGAATGGTAGGTGAAGAATGGTAGGTGAAGAATGGCAGGTGAAGAATGGCAGGTGAAAAATGGTAGGTGAAGAATGGCAGGTGAAGAATGGCAGGTGAAGAATGGTAGGTGAAGAATGGCAGGTGAAGAATGGCAGGTGAAGAATGGTAGGTGAAGAATGGCAGGTGAAGAATGGCAGGTGAAGAATGGCAGGTGAAGAATGGCAGGTGAAGAATGGCAGGTGAAGAATGGCAGGTGAAGAATGGTAGGTGAAGAATGGTAGGTGAAGAATGGCAGGTGAAGAATGGCAGGTGAAGAATGGCAGGTGAAGAATGGCAGGTGAAGAATGGCAGGTGAAAAATGGTAGGTGAAGAATGGCAGGTGAAGAATGGCAGGTGAAGAATGGTAGGTGAAGAATGGCAGGTGAAGAATGGCAGGTGAAGAATGGTAGGTGAAGAATGGTAGGTGAAGAATGGCAGGTGAAGAATGGTAGGTGAAGAATGGTAGGTGAAGAATGGCAGGTGAAGAATGGCAGGTGAAGAATGGCAGGTGAAGAATGGCAGGTGAAGAATGGTAGGTGAAGAATGGTAGGTGAAGAATGGCAGGTGAAGAATGGCAAGTGAAGAATGGCAGGTGAAGAATGGCAGGTGAAGAATGGCAGGTGAAGAATGGCAGGTGAAGAATGGCAGGTGAAAAATGGCAGGTGAAGAATGACAGGTGAAGAATGGCAGGTGAAGAATGGCAGGTGAAGAATGGCAGGTGAAGAATGGTAGGTGAAGAATGACAGGTGAAGAATGACAGGTGAAGAATGGCAGGTGAAGAATGGCAGGTGAAGAATGACAGGTGAAGAATGACAGGTGAAGAATGGCAGGTGAAGAATGGCAGGTGAAGAATGGCAGGTGAAGAATGGCAGGTGAAGAATGGCAGGTGAAGAATGACAGGTGAAGAATGGCAGGTGAAGAATGGCAGGTGAAGAATGGCAGGTGAAGAATGGCAGGTGAAGAATGACAGGTGAAGAATGGCAGGTGAAGAATGACAGGTGAAGAATGGCAGGTGAAGAATGACAGGTGAAGAATGGCAGGTGAAGAATGGCAGGTGAAGAATGGCAGGTGAAGAATTGCAGGTGAAGAATGACAGGTGAAGAACGGCAGGTGAAGAATGGCAGGTGAAGAATGGCAGGTGAAGAATGGCAGGTGAAGAATGGCAGGTGAAGAATGGCAGGTGAAGAATGGCAGGTGAAGAATGGCAGGTGAAGAATGGCAGGTGAAGAATGGCAGGTGAAGAATGGCAGGTGAAGAATGGCAGGTGAAGAATGGCAGGTGAAGAATGGCAGGTGAAGAATGGCAGGTGAAGAATGGCAGGTGAAGAATTGCAAGTGAAGAATGGCAGGTGAAGAATGGCAGGTGAAGAATGGCAGGTGAAGAATGGCAGGTGAAGATTGGCAGGTGAAGAATGGCAGGTGAAGAATGGCAGGTGAAGAATGGTAGGTGAAGAATGGCAGGTGAAGAATAGCAGGTGAAGAATGGCAGGTGAAGAATGGCAGGTGAAGAATGGCAGGTGAAGAATGGCAGGTGAAGAATGGTAAGTAAAGAATGGCAGGTGAAGAATGGCAGGTGAAGAATGGCAGGTGAAGAATGGCAGGTGAAGAATGGCAGGTGAAGAATGGCAGGTGAAGAATGGTAAGTAAAGAATGGCAGGTGAAGAATGGCAGGTGAAGAATGGCAGGTGAAGAATGGCAGGTGAAGAATGGCAGGTGAAGAATGGTAGGTGAAGAATGGTAGGTGAAGAATGGCAGGTGAAGAATGGTAAGTAAAAAATGGCAGGTGAAGAATGGCAGGTGAAGAATGGCAGGTGAAGAATGGCAGGTGAAGAATGGTAAGTAAAGAAAGGTAGGTGAAGAATGGCAGGTGAAGAATGGCAGGTGAAGAATGGCAGGTGAAGAATGGCAGGTGAAGAATGGTAGGTGAAGAATGGCAGGTGAAGAATGTCAGGTGAAGAATGGCAGGTGAAGAATGGCAGGTGAAGAATAGCAGGTGAAGAATGGCAGGTGAAGAATGGTAGGTAAAGAATGGCAGGTGAAGAATGGCAGGTGAAGAATGGCAGGTGAAGATTGGCTGGTGAAGAATGGCAGGTGAAGAATGGCAGGTGAAGAATGGCAGGTGAAGAATGACAGGTGAAGAATGGCAGGTGAAGAATGGCAGGTGAAGAATGGCAGGTGAAGAATGGCAGGTGAAGAATGGCAGGTGAAGAATAGCAGGTGAAGAATGGAAGGTGAAGAATGACAGGTGAAGAATGGCAGGTGAAGAATCGCAGGTGAAGAATGGCAGGTGAAGAATGGCAGGTGAAGAATGACAGGTGAAGAATGGCAGGTGAAGAATGGCAGGTGAAGAATGGCAGGTGAAGAATAGCAGGTGAAGAATGTCAGGTGAAGAATGGCAGGTGAAGAATGGCAGGTGAAGAATGGCAGGTGAAGAATGGCAGGTGAAGAATGACAGGTGAAGAATGGCAGGTGAAGAATGGCAGGTGAAGAATGGCAGGTGAAGAATAGCAGGTGAAGAATGTCAGGTGAAGAATGGCAGGTGAAGAATGGCAGGTGAAGAATGGCAGGTGAAGAATGGCAGGTAAAGAATGGCAGGTGAAGAATGGCAGGTGAAGAATGGCAGGTGAAGAATGGCACGTGAAGAATGGCAGGTGAAGAATGGCAGGTGAAGAATGGCAGGTGAAGAATGGCAGGTGAAGAATGGCAGGTGAAGAATGGCAGGTGAAGAATGTCAGGTGAAGAATGGCAGGTGAAGAATGGTAGGAGAAGAATGGCAGTGAAGACTGGCAGGTGAAGAATGGCAGGTAAAGAATGGCAGGTGAAGAATGGCAGGTGAAGAATGGCAGGTGAAGAATGGCAGGTGAAGAATGGTAGGGGAAGAATGGCAAGTAAAGAATGGCAGGTGAAGAATGGCAGGTGAAGAATGGCAAGTGAAGAATAGCAGGTGAAGAATGGCAGGTGAAGAATGGCAGGTGAAGAATGGCAGGTGAAGAATGGCAGGTGAAGAATGGCAGGTGAAGAATGGCAGGTGAAGAATGGAAGGTGAAGAATGGTAAGTAAAGAAAGGTAGGTGAAGAATGGCAGGTGAAGAATGGCAGGTGAAGAATGGCAGGTGAAGAATGGCAGGTGAAGAATGGTAGGTGAAGAATGGCAGGTGAAGAATGTCAGGTGAAGAATGGCAGGTGAAGAATGGCAGGTGAAGAATAGCAGGTGAAGAATGGCAGGTGAAGAATGCCAGGTAAAGAATGGCAGGTGAAGAATGGCAGGTGAAGAATGGCAGGTGAAGAATGCCAGGTAAAGAATGGCAGGTGAAGAATGGCAGGTGAAGAATGGCAGGTGAAGAATGGCTGGTGAAGAATGGCAGGTGAAGAATGGCAGGTGAAGAATGGCAGGTGAAGAATGACAGGTGTGGAATGGCAGGTGAAGAATGGCAGGTGAAGAATGGCAGGTGAAGAATGGCAGGTGAAGAATGGCAGGTGAAGAATAGCAGGTGAAGAATGGAAGGTGAAGAATGACAGGTGAAGAATGGCAGGTGAAGAATGGCAGGTGAAGAATGGCAGGTGAAGAATGGCAGGTGAAGAATGACAGGTGAAGAATGGCAGGTGAAGAATGGCATGTGAAGAATGGCAGGTGAAGAATAGCAGGTGAAGAATGTCAGGTGAATAATGGCAGGTGAAGAATGGTAGGAGAAGAATGGCAGTGAAGAATGGCAGGTGAAGAATGGCAGGTAAAGAATGGCAGGTGAAGAATAGCAGGTGAAGAATGGCAGGTGAAGAATGGCAGGTGAAGAATGGCAGGTGAAGAATGGCAGGTGAAGAATGGCAGGTGAAGAATGGCAGGTGAAGAATGGCAGGTGAAGAATGGCAGGTGAAGAATGGCAGGTGAAGAATGTCAGGTGAAGAATGGCAGGTGAAGAATGGTAGGAGAAGAATGGCAGTGAAGACTGGCAGGTGAAGAATGGCAGGTGAAGAATGGCAGGTGAAGAATGGCAGGTGAAGAATGGCAGGTGAAGAATGGCAGGTGAAGAATGGCAAGTGAAGAATGGCAGGTGAAGAATGTCAGGTGAAGAATGGCAGGTGAAGAATGGTAGGAGAAGAATGGCAGTGAAGACTGGCAGGTGAAGAATGGCAGGTAAAGAATGGAAGGTGAAGAATGGCAGGTGAAGAATGGCAGGTGAAGAATGGCAGGTGAAGAATGGTAGGGGAAGAATGGCAAGTAAAGAATGGCAGGTGAAGAATGGCAGGTGAAGAATGGCAAGTGAAGAATGGCAGGTGAAGAATGGCAGGTGAAGAATGGCAGGTGAAGAATGGCAGGTGAAGAATGGCAGGTGAAGAATGGCAGGTGAAGAATGGCAGGTAAAGAATGGCAGGTGAAGAATGGTAGGTGAAGAATGGCAGGTGAAGAATGGCAGGTGAAGAATGGCAGGTGAAGAATGGCAGATGAAGAATGGCAGGTGAAGAATGGCAGGTGAAGAATGGCAGGTGAAGAATGGCAGGTGAAGAATGGCAGGTGAAGAATGGCAGGTGAAGAATGGCAGGTATAGAATGGCAAGTGAAGAATGGCAGGTGAAGAATGGCAGGTGAAGAATGGCAGGCGAAGAATGGCAGGCGAAGAATGGCAGGTGAAGAATGGCAGGTGAAGAATGGCAGGTGAAGAATGACAGGTGAAGAATGGCATGTGAAGAATGGCAGGTGAAGAATGGCAGGTGAAGAATGGCAGGTGAAGAATGGCAGGTGAAGAATGGCAGGTGAAGAATGGCAGGTGAAGAATGGCAGGTGAAGAATGGCAGGTGAAGAATGGCAGGTGAAGAATGGCAGGTGAAGAATGGCAGGTGAAGAATGGCAGGCGAAGAATGGCAAGTGAATAATGGCAAGTGAAGAATGACAGGTGAAGAATGGCAGGTGAAGAATGGCAGGTGAAGAATGGCAGGTGAAGAATGGCAGGTGAAGAATGGCAGGTGAAGAATGGCAGGTGAAGAATGGCAAGTGAATAATGGCAAGTGAAGAATGACAGGTGAAGAATGGCAGGTGAAGAATGGCAGGTGAAGAATGGCAGGTGAAGAATGGCAGGTGAAGAATGGTAGAATACAAATATTCAATATTTGACACTATTATTAATATGAGGTCGTACAATTAATAATACAAAGATACTTTTTTTAAGTTTGTATTTATGGCTTAATAGTTAAGGGAAAATAAAATGTTCGGGAGAGTTGCTTTAATTTGGTTAGAGTTTATCGTAGTGTGAGTATGGTCGTTATTGAGAGGTGAGACTATTTTTGTGTATAATCCTTAATTGATTTTTGGGCAGGGGACCTCTTGCTGTTTCAGGCAAAGAGTTAGGGATCATTGGGCCCTTTACGTGCTTTGGATTTTTTGCATTGTGTTAGACGGTCACAAGGAATGTCGTGAAGAGTTTTGTGCCTCGTGTTATGCCTGTATGTTTTGTTGAAGCTGTCTAGAAGTTTTAGTGAAAGATTGATATTGGAGTTTAATGTTCTGTATATATAGTAGGCACAAAAATAAGTGTGTGTATTTTGTATATTAATTAAGTTCAAGCTTTTGAAGAGAGGCGGGGTGTGTTGTCTGGTGCTGGAGTTTGTGATCATCTGCACCGCAGCTTTTTGTTGGGTTATTAAAGGTCTAAGGAGAGGCCGCGGTAGATCCCCAGGCACAAATATCATAGGTGAGGTAAGGGTATGTTAGAATGTGATATAAGGTAAGAAGCGCTCTTGGGGTACATAATAGCGTATCTTGGAAAGGATACCTACTGTTCTGGAATATTTCTTAGTTACATGCTAGATGTGAGTTTGAAATTTAAAATTACACTGAAGGTGAAGACCTAGAAATTTGCCCTCAGTGTGTCTTGTGATAGGTGAACCATTTGTCGATAAGTTTAGCGGGATATTTAATGCTCAGTTACCAAAAAGCTTGAAGTAGGTTTTCTATATATTGAGAATAAGTTTGCTGGTCGTTATCCAGTTCGATATTTTATGCAGCTGCAGTTGTCACAGTTGGTCTTTGCTGATGACACCGTGCTTTTGTGAGATTCTCACAAGAAGTTGCTGAGGATGGTGGATGAGTTTGGTAGGGTATGTGAAAGAAGGCAATTAAAAGTAAATATAGGAAAGACTAAGGTGATGAGAATAACAAAAACATTAGAGGAGGAAAGACTGGAAAACAAATTGGAGGGAGAGAATATGGAGGAGGTGAATGTATCCAGATATTTAGGAGTGGATGTGTCAGAAGATGGGTCTATGAAAGATGAGGTGAATCATAGAATTGATGATTGGAAAAAGGTGAGTGGTCCACTGAGGAGTCTGTGGAGACAATGAACTTTGTCCATGGAAGCAAAGATTAGGAGTATGTGTGGGATTACCAAAACTTTTATCCAGAAGTCTGAGAAGTTGTTGTTGAGGATGGAACAAAATAGAACGACTTGGAGAGTGTATAAATTTGTAGTGGAGGGAAAGCTGGGTAGGGGTAGGCCTAGGAAAGTTTGGAAGGAGAAGGTAAAGAAGGTTTTGTGTGCAAGGGGCCTTGACTTCCAGCAACCGTACATGAGTATGTTAGATAGGATCGAATGGATGAAAATAGTTTATAGGATTTTACGTGCTGTTGGAGTGTAAGCAAGGTAACATTTATGAAGGGATTCAGGGAAACCAGCTTGAGTCCTGGAGATGGGAAGTGCAGTGCCGGCACTCTGAAGGAGGGGTGTTAAGGTAGCAGATTTATGATTGTAGTGTAGGCTTGCCTCAGGCCAGACAGTGTTTGAGTGAATGATGGTGAAAGTTTTACTTTTTCAGATCCCTCTGCCTTGGAGAGAATTGGTCGATGTGTTAGAGATAAAATAAGAGAGTGATAAGATTTAGTTTGGATTTTTAACACCGGAGGGTTAGCCACCCAGGATAACCCAAAAAAGTCAGTGCGTCATTGAGGACTGTCTAACTTATTTCCATTGGTGTCCTCAATCTTGTCATCCAGGATGCGACCCACACCAGTCGACTAACACCCAGGTACCTATTTGCTGCTAGGTGAACAGGACAACAGGTGTAAGGAAACGTGTCGAAATGTTTCCACCTGCCGGGAATCTAACCCGGGCCCTTCGTGTGTGAAGCGGGATCTTTAGCCACCAGGTCACCGGGCCACCGGGCCACCGGGCCACCGGGCCTGTTGGCAATGACAATATTAAAAAAAAAATATTCTTATATAAATAGTAATAATACTGACATTATTATTATTATTATGATTTTATTTTAAATGATAATGTGAAAATTTGTCTGGACTGCCTCCAAGTGAGTCGCCTACCCTGGCAAGCTCTGTTGACAAAGAGCTCTGAGGTCAGTACCTCAGCCTCACAAGTGGTTTATACGACAGATTTTCATAAATGACTGATGTTGCAAGAAATCTCACCTGCATGCACGTTTAAAGGACTAACTTACTTGGTGATGTGGAACCTATTCTGGTATTCAACCTCCCTAAGCTTAGCTCCTTTGGACTTCCCCTCAGAAACCACGTGCAACAGGGAGCCTTAGTTCCTGCAATATTCAATCGATATTAATGACCTGCCTGCACCTCAGAAATTCCTGTATCCAAGAGAGTGTGTATCCCCTAGTATAACTATGCAGAAACGGACACTAGCTTCTAGGTAGACAAGAGAAAAAATCACGTACTGGTCATGAACTGCAGACTGCACAAAGGCCACAGCTCAACTCACTCGCAATTTTCCCCAGATGCTGGCCAGGATCCTAAGAAAAAAGGGAGGTCTTGTCTTACTGTATGGGCCTGACAGAGGAGGTCATCTACGGTGCATCGAGGTGCCTCCACCAGATTTCCCCAGGTCTCATATGTGAAGACACGTGGGGGGTGCCGCCCTCTGATCACGGCACATGTTGTTCAGATGGTGTCTAGTCATAGAAGAAAGCACGGTGGTCTCAAAACCCCGTGCCCCAGCATTCAAACTTGGGCTGCCAGTTCTCCCTGGCTAACATAACCTAGTGTTTGCCTACATTATTGGCCTATTACTACCTATGTTAAGGTCTTAGGTCGACATTACTATTATCTACAGTTGCCTCAATAATCCTAATATTAGAGTACTAACAGTATAAACTACCTACTTATTCCCTGAAGGGTAAATCTATAAATTAAGTAGTACCTTCCATCCACCTTCGCCAATCCGGGAGAGTGTGTTTGTGTTTTGGGTGGGTTTAAGGGCCCTCGAACGGTGTGTTTTTCCCCGTTGGAACTTCTCGGACCGAATAAGTTCCAACATCCTCTCGCCAGCGAAGGTAGGCGATAAGTATAAATCAAGTTCACCTTCCGTGAGCCCCCACGGCGGACCCTGAGCACGAGTGCTGTCCGGCCACTCTCGTCGAGCAGACTCCGGTCTAACTTCAACCATCCAGTTTCCCCTGCATGGACCTCTGGGGGAGTAAACTTGTTGGTTCCGATGGTCTTAGCACCCTTTCCTTTAACTTTAACATCTTTCGTATGTCTAGCCATGACTGAGTGGCTTAGTACTTTCCCACCCAGTGGCCCATATGCCCTGGTAGCCTTTCCTCCCACTGATACAAGGTTCCCTGGATTTAATGGCAATCTATCTCCATCTTTATGTACCCTGTAAAAGTGTTTTCCCAAGGTGGCCTAGTGTTCGTCACTCCCTGCATGGTTCAGCTTCGCTGGCGGTTCATAGTGTATACTGGTACTCATTATCACTACTCCCCCAGCTATCATGGGGATTGCTTCTTCTCTGTCTGCTGTGGCAGGGAATTCAGGTGGAATCCTGCAGCCTATGATGTATCCTACTGGGGATCTGTATAAACCAATTCCTTCCCTAAACGTCTGTCGTGTAGACAGGAAGTCATCTATCTGATTGGCTCCCACCAGGATACCTACATTTCTGACTGTGTCAGTGGTAATTCCCTGGTCTGCTAGCTTCACGTCAAGGTCTTTCAATCGCTTAGCAGCTGCAGCAACACCTCTCACTGTAATTGCCCTGGATAACATCTCTACTACCAAGGCTGTATTGTCTCTGCTATGTCCACCTAATTTGACTGTGACATCCACCACATCACAAGATTTGGGTGGGGCCTGACTTATAGCCCCTCCCAACATCATACTAACTTTCCTTGTGGCCTTCAACTTTAATTTAGCCACCAACTTCTTTGTTATCAAGAATACTTGTGCTCCTGAGTCAAAGAATAATTGGGTTGTTTCGGACCTGTGCCCATTCACAACCTTTGCCATGACTGTAGGTAGGGAAGCACCTCCGTGATTCTCACTCGTATTAGAGACTTCACTCCCACTAATCACGCTGGCTACCATTTCAGGCTCAGACTCACTTTCTATCTCTACCTGAGAGATATCCTTAGTAGCCTGGGGTTCCCTTAAATTATTGGGACATAGTGCAGCATTTTGCTTACCTTTGATACAGACTCGACACTCACTGAGTTGGGTGCCACAGTCTCTCGCAAAGTGTTCCCCACAACACTTGAAGCAGAGTCTCAACTCCTTTAGTCTCTGTTGCCTACTGCTCAGTGTTGTATACTCCGAGCAACTCGTGCTAGCATGTTCGACTTCGCAGAACACGCATATTCTGGCATGATTGCCTTTGAGGTACTGCTTAGAGGTTCTTTCCTTAGACACTTCTTTACTATAGTACACTTCAACGTTAGTCGTACGAGCTTCAGACTGATCTCTCGAGATCTTTGAGTAACTGTCTGGGTTTTTATGTGGTGATGGTGGTGACTTTTCTCTCACACCTATACTAAAATGAGAAACGAGATCTCCCAACCCCTCATCAATTTGTTGTATCGTGAACCTATTCGTCCGATATTTTAGGTGTAACTCATGCACTGTAGTGCCAGCCAGTTTCCTCTGAATCACCTGACTGGTAAACCATTCTGACTTACACCAATCATGTAAATCTTTAAGACTATTTGTCAAACTCATAACTTCGATTCGGACCTTCTCTAGGCTCTGACGGTCATGGCGACAAGCCTCTAGATCCAACAACCAATAATGTATAGCTACCTTTATCTCTTCAGTGTTGCCAAACATGTCCTTTAATTGGTCTTTGGTATGTTGGTAATTAGTGTCAATGGTTTGGTAATGCCTGACCAAGTCCAAGGCTTTACCCTTGAACTGTGAACGTAAATACTGTAATTTGTAGGCAAATGACAAATCGTCTCTGTCATCTATCTGGGCTTTAAACTGATCCCAGAAAGCAATGTACTCAGTTAAGGTTCCGTTGAACGTTGGTAAATTCAACTGGGGCAATCTGGGCAACACATTAACAGTCGTGCTGTTGTTCGTGTTCCCTGAAACATTTGCTGCCCCTGCTGTACCGGCCTTCAAAGTCTTCATTAACTGCCTGCAGAGTCTCATCTCTGCTTGACACTGCCCTTCGTTCGTCATAATCCTTCCGTGCTACCTCGACTGTATAGTCAGACTCACCTGCAGCATAGGCCTCGGTCTCATCAAGGATAAATGATCTCTCAAAGGCCTCCAGTCTTTGCTCCAAAGGTTTCAGGCAACTCTCTAGTTCCTCACAGTCTACATCCTGATCTTGCCTGGCCATATGACACTCCTCACATGCTTTGCTCAGGCGTCCCTTATAGGCTCCCTTAGACCGCTTTAATTGACTTAGAGCTGAGACAGCTGGTACTTCATCTTCACCTACCATAGTTGGGGTTTAGTTAAGATCACGGTACTAATTTGTACTTCAATTAGCCCACCCCACAGCACGAACGGTATTAGGCAAGAATGAACGAGTCTCAAGGCTTCTCAACAAGCTTAACAACTCCCTTTATTATATTGACTCTACTCTGAATCAAAAATGTACACTGTTAGCTCTCAAATCCCAATCGAAATGTGTATTGATATGAAAGCTTAACCTAGCAATTTCCTGTACAATGCCAGCAAATAATTACAGGACTTAACCTAGTCTCAGGTACAATTCACAAATCCCACATTAACATGAATCAAAGACAATGAAAATCACACAATAAAAAAATGCAGTATACAAATTAAAAAATCACTTAATTCGCACAAGTAAATTCAACAATTCAACATGTGAAACAGTAAATGAATAATGTATATAAACAGCTTGGTTTAACTGTGCCCAGCTTACTCAGTCTAGCGTGGATGGTTGGATAAGGTAAATCCTAACCTAGCTAGTGTGCTATAGCTTGAACCTGGCTTTAGAACTCCCTGTAAATAATAACTAGGTTAAATCTGTCCTAGCTCCTATAACTGTTGTAAATATTGCACAAGCCTAGCCTAACTGTGGCTACCTTGCAAATCCACTGTAAGTAATTAACACACACGTCTCCTACTCTGGATTACTTGTAATCACTGTAAACAATAAAATTCACAAGCTTCTCTAGCCTACCTGGCCTGCCTGTAAATTACTGCAAATAACAACTTCTGTGTATAGTCAGCTTGGCGTAGCCTCTGTTTAACTCTGGGCCTAGGTGTACTAACTTAACTCTGTTAAACTGGTTCCTAACTGTGGCCTAGCTATGTTAATTTTAACCTAGCTATTCCATATCTGGTTCGAAGGACCACTTGTGAAAATTTGTCATGCCTGCCTCCAAGTGAGTCGCCTACCCTGGCAAGCTCTGTTGACACCGAGCTCTGAAGTCGGTACCTCAGCCTCACAAGTGGCTTAAAGAACAGAGTTTCATATATTACCTGGAGACCTGGAGTTTACCTGGAGAGAGTTCCGGGGGTCAACGCCCCCACGGCCTGGTCTGTGACCAGGCCTCCTTGTGGATCAGAGCCTGATCAACCAGGCTGTTACTGCTGGCTGCATGCAAACCAACTTACGAGCCACAGCCTGGCTGATCAGGAACCGACTTTAGGTGCTTGTCCAGTGCCAGCTTGAAGACTGCCAGGGGTCTGTTGGTAATCCCCCTTATGTATGCTGGGAGGCAGTTGAACAGTCTCGGGCCCCTGACACTTATTGTATGGTCTCTTAACATGCTAGTGACACCCCTGCTTTCCATTGGGGGGATGTTGCATCGTCTGCCAAGTCTTTTGCTTTCGTAGTGAGTGATTTTTCGTGTGCAAGTTCGGTACAAGTCCCTCAAAGATTTTCCAGGTGTATATAATCATGTATCTCTCCCACCTGCGTTCCAGGGAATACAGGTTCAGGAACCTCAAGCACTTCCAGTAATTGAGGTGTTTTATCTCCGTTATGCACACCGTGAAGGTTCTGTGTACATTTTCCATGTCTGCAATTTCACCTGCCTTGAAAGGTGCTGTTAGTGTGCAGCAATATTCCAGCCTAGATAGAACAAGTGACCTGAAGAGTGTCATCATGGGCTTGGCATCCTGCGTTTTGAAGGTTCTCATTATCCATCCTGTCATTTTTCTAGCAGATGCGATTGATACAATGTTATGGTCCTTGAAGGTGAGATCCTCCGACATGATCACTCCCAGGTCTTTGACGTTGGTGTTTCGCTCTATTTTGTGGCCAGAATTTGTTTTGTACTCTGATGAAGATTTAATTTCCACGCGTTCACCATATCTGAGTAATTGAAATTTCTCATCGTTGAACTTCATATTGCTTTCTGCAGCCCACTGAAATATTTGGTTGATGTCCACCTGGAGCCTTGCAGTGTCTGCAATGGAAGACACTGTCATGCAGATTCAGGTGTCATCTGCAAAGGAAGACACGGTGCTGTGGCTGACATCCTTGTCTATGTCATATATGAGGATGAGGAACAAGATGGGAGCGAGTACTGTGCCTTGTGGAACAGAGCTTTTCACCGTAGCTGCCTCGGACTTTACTCTGTTTACTACTACTCTCTGTGTTCTGTTAGTGAGGAAATTATAGATCCATCGACCGACTTTTCCTGTTATTCCTTCAGCACGCATTTTGTGCGCTATTACGCCATTGTCACACTTGTTGAAGGCTTTTGCAAAGTTTGTATATATTACATCTGCATTCTTTTTGTCTTCTAGTGCATCTAGGACCTTGTCGTAGTGTTCCAATAGTTGAGACAGACAGGAGCGACCTGTTCTAAACCCATGTTGCCCTGGGTTGTGTAACTGATGGGTTTCTAGATGGGTGGTGATCTTGCTTCTTAGGACCCTTTCAAAGATTTTTATGATATGGGATATTAGTGCTATCGGTCTGTAGTTCTTTACTGTTGCTTTACTGCCCCCTTTGTGGAGTGGGGCTATGTCTGTTGCTTTTAGTAACTGTGGGACGACCCCCGTGTCCATGCTCCCTCTCCATAGGATGGTAAAGGCTCGTGATAGGGGCTTCTTGCAGTTCATGATGAACACGGACTTCCATGAGTCTGGCCCTGGGACAGAGTGCATGAACATGTCATTTATCGCCTGTTCGAAGTCATTTGGCGTCAGGATAGCATCAGATAGGCTTGTGTTGACCAAATTCTGTGGCTCTCTCATAAAAATTCATTTTGATCTTCGACTCTCAGTCTGGTTAGTGGCTTGCTAAAAACTGAGTCATATTGGGAATTGAGTAGCTCACTCATTTTCTTGCTGTTATCTGTGTAGGACCCATCTTGTTTAAGTAAGGGCCCAATACTGGACGTTGTTCTCGACTTTAATTTGGCATAGGAGAAGAAATACTTTGGGTTTCTTTCGATTTCATTTATGGCTTTTAGTTCTTATCACGATTCCTGACTCTTATAAGATTCCTTTACCTTAAGTTCGATGTTTGCTATTTCTCTGACCAGTGTCTCCCTATGCATTTCAGATAGATTGACCTCTTTTAGCCGCTCTGTTATTCTTTTCCATCGCCTGTAAAGGGAGCACCTGTCTCTTTCTGTTTTACATCTACTCCTCCTTTTTCTTAGAGGAATAAGTCTTGTGCATACATCGAGTGCTACCAAAGTTAATCTGTTCTAGGCATAAGTTGGGGTCTGTGTTGCTTAGAATATCTTCCCAGCTTATATCGGTTAGGACTTGGTTTACTTGGTCCCACTTTATGTTTTTGTTATTGAAGTTGAATTTGGTGAATGCTCCCTCGTGACTAATCTCATTTTGTCGGTCTGGGGCTCTGCGCATGCATGTCTGAACCTCAATTATGTTGTGATCTGAGTATATTGTTTTTGATATGTTGACATTTCTTATCAGATCATCATTGTTAGTGAAGATGAGGTCTAGTGTATTCTCCATTGTAGTAGGCTCTATTATTTGCTGGTTTAAATTGAATTTTTTTGCAGAGATTTAAAAGCTCGTGTGAGTGTGAGTTTTCATCAGAGCTGCCTCCTGGTGTTATTACTGCAACAATATTATTTGCTATATTCCTCCATTTTAGGTGCCTTAAGTTGAAATCCCCCAGGAGCAAGATGTTGGGTGCAGGAGCTGGAAGATTTTCCAGACATTGGTCAATTTTTAACAGCTGTTCCTGGAATTACTGGGATGTTGCATCCGGAGGCTTGTAGACTACCACAATGACTAGGTTTTGGTTCTCGATCTTTACTGCTAAAACTTCCACTACATCATTTGAGGCATTAAGCAGTTCTGTGCAAACAAGTGACTCTGCAATGTACGGGCCAACCCCCCCCCCCCCTTTTTGCCTGTTCACTCTGTCACATTTGTATAGGTTGTAACCTGGGATCCATATTTCGTTGTCCAAGTGATTCTTTATGTGGGTCTCAGTGAAAGCTGCGAACATTGCCTTTGCCTCTGCAAGCAGTCCACGGATGAAAGGTATTTTGTTGTTTGTTGCTGGCTTTAGACCCTGTATATTTGCAAAGAAGAATGCCATTGGACTTGTGGTGGTGTTGGTACTGGGGGGGGATTTTTTTTCCCGCATTAGTATCTGTATCTGTTGGTTTGGAGTGGAGGCCATCGACTGTGGTTCCACTCCAGGAATAACTGGATTTGGTGTACAATTTCTGCCATTTCCTGCCAGTTTTTTTTTCCTTCCTGGCACTAAAAAAACTCTCCCTCTTGAGTGGCTGTGGCTACCCAGGTTTTCCCATGGCCTGGATGTTTTGTATCTTTTTGTCCCCTTTAGATGGTGTGCCTGGCAATTTAAGTTATAGCACAGTCTTTCCTGTACTGAAGAGGTACACATTTCAGGGTGAAAAAGCTTACAGGAAGGGAGTTTTCATTTTCCTGTTGTCATATGGGCATGACATTTTCTAGGGTGGTCATAGTTGCACGTCCCATCTGTTTTTCCAGATTTCCCATGTCTACAGGCTTGGTTTCCGTTTGCCTTGGGTTGCTGTGACTGTATTCCCTGTTGGTGCATGTTTACCTGTCTTATTCCTATCCTCCCTAGCACCAACAATGGAGCTCCCTCCAGTTGTTTTTGGTAATATATCCTCACTATTGCTAGTGGAGTCCTCTTGTTTGCTATTTCCTGTTGTATTTCTAGTTTGCAATATTGGTTTTATCTTATCTTTGACTACAAAACAAATTCTGGCCACAAAATAGAGCGAAACACCAACGTCAAAGACCTGGGAGTGATTATGTCGGAGGATCTCACCTTCAAGAACCATAACATTGTATCAATCGCATCTGCTAGAAAAATGACAGGATGGATAATGATAACCTTGAAAACTAGGGAGGCCAAGCCCATGATGACACTCTTCAGGTCACTTGTTCTGTCTAGGCTGGAATATTGCTGCACTCTAACAGCACCTTTCAAGGCAGGTAAAATTGCCGACCTAGAAAATGTACAGAGAACTTTCACGGCGCGCATAACGGAGATAAAACACCTCAATTACTGGGAGCGCTTGAGGTTTCTAAACCTGTATTCCCTGGAACGCAGGAGGGAGAGATACATGATTATATACACCTGGAAAATCCTAGAGGGACTAGTACCGAACTTGCACACGAAAATCACTCACTACGAAAGCAAAAGACTTGGCAGACGATGCACCATCCCCCCAATGAAAGGCAGGGGTGTCACTAGCACGTTAAGAGACCATACAATAAGTGTCATGGGCCCGAGACTGTTCAACTGCCTCCCAGCACACATAAGGGGGATTACCAACAGACCCCTGGCAGTCTTCAAGCTGGCACTGGACAAGCACCTAAAGTCAGTTCCTGATCAGCCGGGCTGTGGCTCGTACGTTGGTTTGCGTGCAGCCAGCAGCAACAGCCTTGTTGATCAGGCGCTGATCCACCAGGAGGCCTGGTCACAGACCGGGCCGCAGGGGCGTTGACCCCCGAAACTCTCTCCAGGTAAACTCCAGGTAAACACTTGTTTCCCCACTACGGCTCCTGTCCCCTATGAGGTCATTTATATGCATTCCTTCCTGCATATAATTCCCGACTACCTGAACAAAATCTCCAGCTTCACCATTACTGTCTCCCAGGACAGCACCTTCAGCTTCACCATTACTGTCTCCCAGGACAGCACCTCCAGCTTCACCATTACTGTCTTCCAGGACAGCATCTCCAGCTTCACAATTACTATCTCCCAGGACAGCACTATCAGCCCCACATTTACTGACTTCCAGGATATCACCTCCAGCCTTACAGTTTCTGACTACATGGCCTGTTTCAATGGCAGTACCAGTCTACCCAGACTTTTTATGTTCCCATCTGTTGTAGAGAGCTTCCAGGTTGTCTATGAAAGCAGCTTTGATGTTATCCTCTTTTAATTCCCTTGTGATTTTAGTACACAGATTTATCTCCTTTGGGGATACCAGTCAGAATTTAGTGTTCATAACTGAGGAACGAATAGAGTAATAATCACTTAAGTGACTATTATTCTATAGCAACTATTTCTTCCTGCCCCACACGTTAATAACTCACTAGGGTTACGATGCCTATTTCCAAAGATAGCTCAATTATAATACAGTACACCCTCTATATGATGCACCAATTGGGGGGAGCTGGTGGCTGGTAATCTATGTGGGGGGGAGCATTCTGGGGGTCAATGCCCATAGCAGACAGGTCCTCGACCAGGTCTCCCGGTGGATCAGGCCCATGACAATTGTGGCAGACAGGGACTAGATTATTTCAACATGATTGCAATAATTGACAATTCTGTAACAATTGAACTTTGCCCATTATTTCCAAATCAATTGATCTAGCGGATTTTACCTATTTTCAAAGTCCATTATTTAGAGAGCTTACTGTGGTCGAGGTAGGTTTATTTAGGAACAGGTATACACAAATACAATTGTCATACATAGTTTAACATATAAGTATAGTGTATTTCTTACAAAGAATGTATCATGTGGTAATAAATTTTGAATCTGAGTTTAAATACACAGTATTCAGTTTTAATATTGGACCATCACTAAATAAAAAATAAAAAAAAAAAATACCGAACAATGAATATAAATGTTGTACACATTAAAATCTAAAATTTACATAGCACAATCACCTCTTAAAAACAATTCTACACAAGGCAATTTTTGTGGAAATGCAATTGAAAAAATTAATTTCAAATTGGACAGATCATATCTGGAGAGCCTTTCAGTAAGCCATTCAATTTTCAACGGCCTTTCTCAGCCACATTTACAAAAAAATTAGACTAACAGAAGAGTTTTATTATTATATTATTATTATTATCATTATTATTATTACAACACATATATAAAAATTATTACAACTGATAGTAAGTGCTAAACCCACAAGGGTGATGCAGGACTTCAGAGCTTTACTACGAAGGTAACTGTAATGTGAGGCTTAGAATTAGTCTGTACAGTAATAGGCCTATCTTACAAGGTAAAAAAAAAAAGCAACATTTCTGCCTAGTTTAGAGAGTTAATGGAGGGTTTTCTTAGAGAAGGATTAATGGAAGAAGAGTGAGGAGCCTAGACTCACGTCTCTGTCTAGAAGTTATTCAAGGTTTTCTCCCATTAACTTAAGACTATTATAATGAACTCTTAGGAAAGGATAATGTTAACCTAACATCCCATTATTCTTGTTTCCATCAATTTTATGGCCAGGATTAATGGGATGGAGGATTAAAGAGTGGTTTAAAGTCATTATCTTGTGCTTAAGTTATAATGAGGGACATTTCCATCTCTATAAGTCACTATCTTGTGCTTACATTATAACGAGGGACATTTCCATCACTATACGTCTAACGTGATGTTGTGAGGCTGGAACATTCATACTAACAACCATTACAACCCATTTATCCCCTATTTCACCCCAGGATTAATGGGTGGATTAAAGTCTCGTAGACTTACTTTGCCCTTAAAGTACAAAGAATTATTTTTGTTTATTGAAATAAGTCCAATACCAGTCCAAAGGCAGGAAAATGCTAACCAAAACCCCTTTTCCCCTCCATTAACCTTTATTTAACCCACTTACTACCTCCTGGATTGAGACAGAGACCTACAGAGTCCTGTAGACTCACTTCCTCATCCTTGAATCCTAGAATGAGGATTTTATCCATGAAAATATATCCAATACCAGTCACCAAAGGAGGGAAACGCTGCCCAAAACCCCCTTTTTCCCCCCTTTAACCCCTTTCTCAGACCAAGATTAACCCTTTGAGGGCCCGTCCCATAGATCTATGGCTTTACGTTCAGGGTCCAAACCGTAGATCTACGTCATGAGCTCAGCTCACTCTGATTAACTGTGAGTGGTACATTTGGGCCTAGATATGAGAGAATACATCCATGTGGTATGTGTGCACCACATAAAACAGATCCTGCAGCATGCTGTGTATAATGAGAGAAAAAAACTGAAATCATGATTTTTCGATTAAAACAGCGATTTTGCAGTGTTTTTTCGTATGTTCTTCATAGCTCTATTTGCGATCCCCTGGTCTCATTTGACAGAATGGAAGACATATTACAGAAACAGAGATGATTTTGATTGGTTTTAGCACTGGAAATGGCTTGAAACTGAGCTCAAAGTAGTAGAAATGTTAAATTTCTGCCGATATTCAAGAGCAAACAAACGACCTCACACGTCTAATACACGTCAGCTGGTGGGTCTAATATGCATTCACAAATATGGTGATGATATTTATACAATTATTACATTATTGCATAACACTAAATCTTCTATTTTTTGGTGTGAATAAAAATTCATTATGTGAATAAAAAATCAAAATGGAATTTATTTGTAAAGTCTCAAAACGTAACTAATGAACAGAGGAAATGTTAGTTTAGTTCCAGGAATACCTACATTGTTCATTCCGGACCTCATTTTGAAATTGGAATATTTGAACTTTGTGTTAAATTGGCCAAATGAACAATTTCCGATCACTTTAATTTGTAGTTGAAACAGTTGACTGGGCGATTTCTTATGCTCAATAGATAGAATAGAAGTAATACTAGTGAAATAGCTAAGAACAATGTAATTGGCCCAAAACGGGAGTCAAAGTCGGCAAAATATGACTGATATTGCAAGAAATCTCGCCTGCATGCACGTTTAAAGGACTAACTTACTTGGTAATGTGGAGCCTATTCTGGTCTTCAACCTCCCTAAGCTTAGCCCCTTTGGACTTCCTCTCAGAAACCACTTGCAACCGGGAGCCTTATTTCCTACAATGTTCAATCTATATTAGTGACCTGCCTGCACCTCAGAAATTCCTGTATCCAAGAGGGAGTGTATCCTCTAGTATAACTATGCAGAAATGGACACTAGCTTCTAGGTAGACAAGAGACAAAATCACGTATTGGTCATGTACTGCAGGCTGCACAAAGGCAACAGCTCAACTCACTCGCAATTTTCCCCAGACGCTGGCCAGGATCCTAAGAAAAAAGGGAGGTCTTGTCTTACTGTATGTGCCTGACGGAGGAGGACATCTATGGTACATCGAGGTGCCTCAACCAGATTTCCCCAGGTCTTATATGAGAAGACACGTGGGGGCACCGCCTGCTGATCATGGCACGTGTTGCTCAGATGGTGTCTGGGCCTAGAAGAAAGATCTGGCGTCTTCGAGACCCGCGCCTCATCGTTAAAACTTGGGCTACCAGTTCTCCTTAGCTAACTTAACCTAGTGTTTGCCTACATTTGGCCTATTACTACCTATGTTAAGGTCTACATTATTATTATCTAGAGTTGCCTCAATAATCCTAATATTAGCAGTATAAACTACCTACTTCTTCCCTGAAGGGTAAATCTATCAATTAAGAAGTACCTTCCATCCACCTTCGCCAACCCGGGTGAGTGTGTTTGTGTTTTGGGTGGGTTTAAGGGTCCTCTAATGGTGTGTTTTTCCCCGTTGGGACTTTTCGGACCGAATAAGTTCCAACAAGGTGTCTAGGCAATCATAATGTAAAGGATTGCCATGCAAAACTGAACAATTTTTATCAGTGCAACAATGGTGTTTCGCCGTGTGCCGTGCCGCCATGCTGCCGTGTTTTCTCGTGTTTTTTCACAGTCTCTCTTGCGTGCTGTAACTTTAAACTGTGCCAGTGAACTTATGAGATACATCCCTCCAGCACTTGGAACTAATCTTGCAGAAAATTATATCTATTGAATCAAAAAAGGAGAATCAGTGTACAATAACAAAGCATAACCATACTCTGAGAGGGGAACTTAGGCCTAGAGTGCCAGTGAAAAAAATATTAGAACTTTTTGTCAGAGGAAAGACAGTCTCCCTGATAATAGTGTGCTGTACATAGTGTGTACCACAGTGGTACCCTAGTATATGGATAATAAATGATAAGGTGAATCTAAAATTGAAGTGTTAGGCCCAAGAGACATGTGAAAATTTGTCTGGACTGCCTCCATGTGAGTGGTCTACCCTGGCAAGCTCTGTTGACACCGAGCCCTGAGGTCGAAACCTCAGCCTCACAAGTGGCTTATTCGACAGATTTCTATAAATGAAATCTCGCCTACATTCATATATAAAGGACTAACTTACTTGGTGTTGGGGAATGTGTCCTGATCTTCAACCTCCCTAAGCTTTAGCCCCTCTTGACTTTTCCTCAGAACCACATGCAACCGGGAGCCTTAATTCCTGCAATATTCAGTCGATATTAGTGACCTGCCTGCACCTCAGAAATTCCTGTTTCCAAGGGGGTGTGTATCCTCTAGCATAACTATGCAGAAATAGGCACTAGATTCTAAGCTAACATGAGACACAGGTACATACCGGTCATGAGCTGCCGCCTGCACAAATGCCCACAGCACAACTCACTCACAAATTCCCCCCAGAGACTGGCCAGAACTGAGTGAGAAAAGGGAAGTCTCGTCTTACTGTATGGGCCTGACGGAGGAGAACATCTATGGTACGTCGAGGTGCCTCCACCAGATTTCCCCAGGTCTAGTATGTGAAGACACCTGGGGGCACCGCCTGCTGATCATGGCACTTGTTGCTCCGACGGTGTCTAGTCTTAGAAGAAATGGCACTGTGGTCTCAAACCTGTGCCCAATTATTCAAACTTGGGCTGCCAGTTCTCCCTGGCTAACATAACATAGTGTTTGCCTACATTATTGCTACCTACGTTAAAGTCTTAGGTCTACATTATTATTATCTACAGTTGCCTCAATTATCCTAATATTACTTCACTAACAATATAAACTACCTACCTCTTCCTTGAATGGTAAATCTATCAATTAAGAAGTACCTCCCAACCACGTTCGCCAGCCTGGGTGTGTGTGTGTGTGTGTGTTAAGGGTCACCCAACCCAGCCGTACATCCGTGACATGTTGGGATCTTTTACGACGTATCTGTCCTGCAGAACTGTAGAATCGAATAAATTTCCACAAGGCAGGTTCATGTGGTAAACAGTTGCCAGCAGTCGTCAGAACACTACAACGCAGGTCTGCTAGTGTACCTGATTTTCAATTAGGAAGTAGAACATTCCTGTTGAAATACGAAGAGGTGCAAAATGTCGAGGAAATACGAAAAGTGTACAGTTTAGTAGAAATATGATAAACAGTGTATAGTTGTTAGTTTCTTAACAATTTGCAGGGTGCCCACCTCGTTGTGCTGTGTTTTCTCGTGTTTTCACTGTCTCCTTATGTGCTAGAACTTTAATTAGTGCAAGTGATCTTTATACGATACATCCCTCCTGCGCTTGGAACCAATCAGTATATACCGAGTCATAAAGGAGGATTAGTGTGCAATACCTAGCAGAGTATACTTCCAGACGGGAATCATAGAACTTTTCTTTGTCAGAGGAAAGTCTCCCTGATAATATTTTGTATACATAATGTTATAGTGAATACTATAGTTGCACCCTAGTATATAGATAATAAATGCTAAAGTGTCATTTAAAACAGGGGTAGTTGAAACTGAAGTGATAGGCCTAAAGAGGCAGGTGCCAGAAGTCTCCTGAAACTTACACACAGGTCAGCTGTTTTAATAATCTTCCTGGCCTGCTAGTGTACCTCGATATAATCTATTGATACCAGTAAATAGGAGAATACAGTGTTGCATTACCAACTAACCAGTAATATAATGGTACTTAGTGGAGTGGAGTGACTTTCATTAGTTTTTTCTTCATTCTTGAAATACCAGATGTATACACTGAAATTCATATAACCTGTAGTTACCAGCGGTCGCAATATACACAACGAAAATCAAATATGACTCCAGAAAAAGCGTCTTTCCTCCAATAATTCCACCAATCAACTATACTGATGATGTAGCATTTGTTGTGGTGGAGACGGAAAAAACCTAGAAAAGCTAGATACAGTGATCTATAATCCTTCAGGCTGTAAATAAAGGTTAAGGTCTCAACCGTTCGTCATTGTAGGAGCTGCCAGCAATCACCGGTTCTTCAACACGGAACTTATACTTTTGTATTAATCTAATCACATATTACTTGGTTAAATAATTTCAGGTAGATCCTTCATGTGTTACCTGGAGTTTACCTGGAGAGAGTCCCGGAGGTCAACGCCCCCGCGGCCCGGTCTGTGACCAGGCCTTCTGGTGGATCAGAGCCTGATCAACCAGGCTGCTACTGCTGGCTGCACGCAAACCAACGTACGAGCCACAGTCCGGCTGGTCAGGAACCGACTTTAGGTGCTTGTCCAGTGCCAGCTTGAAGACTGCCAGGGGACTGATGGTAATCCCCTTTATGCATGCTGGGAGGCAGTTGAACAGTCTCGGGCCCCTGACACTTATTGTATGGTCTCTTAACGTGCTAGTGACACCCCTGCTTTTCATTGGGGGGATGTTGAATCGAATGCCAAGTCTTTTGCTTTCGTAGTGAGTGATTTTCGTGTGCAAGTTCGGTACTAGTCCCTCTAGGATTTTCCATGTGTATATAATCATGTATCTCTCCCGCCTGCATTCCAGGGAATACAGGTTCAGGAACCTCAAGCGCTCCCAGTAATTGAGGTGTTTTATCTCCGTTATGTGCGCCGTGAAGGTTCTCTGTACATTTTCTAGGTCAGCAATTTCACCTGCCTTGAAAGGTGCTGTTAGTGTGCAGCAATATTCCAGCCTAGATAGAACAAGTGACCTGAAGAGTGTCATCATGGGCTTGGCCTCCCTAGTTTTGAAGGTTCTCATTATCCATCCTGTCATTTTTCTAGCAGATGCGATTGATACAATGTTATGGTCCTTGAAGGTGAGATCCTCCGACATGATCACTCCCAGGTCTTTGACGTTTTTGTTTCGTTCTATTTTGTGGCCAGAATTTGTTTTGTACTCTGATGAAGATTTAATTTCCTCGTGTTTACCATATCTGAGTAATTGAAATTTCTCATCGTTGAACTTCATATTGTTTTCTGCAGCCCACTGAAAGATTTGGTTGATGTCTACCTGGAACTTGCAGTGTCTGCAATGGAAGACACTGTCATGCAGATTCGGGTGTCATCTGCAAAGGAAGACACGGTGCTGTGGCTGACATCCTCGTCTATGTCAGATATGAAGATGAGGAACAAGATGGGATCGAGTACTGTGCCTTGTGGAACAGAGCTTTTCACCGTAGCTGCCTCGGACTTTACTCTGTTGACTAATACTCTCTGTGTTCTGTTAGTGAGGAAATTATAGATCCATCGTCCGACTTTTCCTGTTATTCCTTTAGCACGCATTTTATGCACTATTAAGCCATGGTCACACTTGTCGAGGCTTTTGCAAAGCCTCTATATATTACATCTGCATTCTTTTTGTATTCTAGTGCATCTAGGACCTTGTCGTAGTGATCAAATAGTTGAGACAGACAGGAGCGACCTGTTCTAAACCCATGTTGCCCTGGGTTGTGTAACTGATGGGTTTCTAGATGGGTGGTGATCTTGCTTCTTAGGACCCTTTCAAAGATTTTTATGATATGGGATGTTAGTGCTATCGGTCTGTAGTTCTTTGCTGTTGCTTTACTGCCCCCTTTGTGGAGTGGGGCTATGTCTGTTGTTTTTAGTAACTGTGGGACGACCCCCGTGTCCATGCTCCCTCTCCATAGGATGGTAAAGGCTCGTGATAGGGGCTTCTTGCAGTTCTTGATGAACACGGAGTTCCATGAGTCTGGCCCTGGGGCAGAGTGCATGGGCATGTCATTTATCGCCTGTTCGAAGTCATTTGGCGTCAGGATAACATCAGATAGGCTTGTGTTAACCAAATTCTGTTGCTCTCTCATAAAAAACTCATTTTGATCTTCGACTCTCAGTCTGGTTAGCGGCTTGCTAAAAACTGAGTCATATTGGGACTTGAGTAGCTCACTCATTTCCTTGCTTTCATCTGTGTAGGACCCATCTTGTTTAAGTAGGGGCCCAATACTCGACGTTGTTCTCGACTTTGATTTGGCATAGGAGAAGAAATGCTTTGGGTTTCTTTTGATTTCATTTATGGCTTTTAGTTCTTCCCGCGATTCCTGACTCCTATAATATTCCTTTAGCTTAAGTTCGATGCTTGCTATTTCTCTGACCAGAGTCTTCCTAAGCATTTCAGATATATTAACCTCTTTTAGCCGCTCTGTTATTCTTTTCCGTTGCCTGTAAAGGGAGCGCCTGTCTCTTTCTATTTTACATCTACTCCTCCTTTTTCTTAGAGGAATAAGCCTTGTGCATACATCGAGTGCCACCAAGTTAATCTGTTCTAGGCATAAGTTGGGGTCTGTGTTGCTTAGTGTATCTTCCCAGCTTATATCGGTTAGGACTTGGTTTACTTGGTCCCACTTTATGTTTTTGTTATTGAAGTTGAATTTGGTGAATGCTCTCTCGTGACTAATCTCATTATGTCGGTCTGCGGGTCTGCGCATACATGTCTGAACCTCAATTATGTTGTGATCTGAGTATATTGTTTTTGATATCGTGAAATTTCTTATCAGATCATGATTGTTAGTGAAGATGAGGTCTAGTGTATTCTCCAGTCTAGTAGGCTCTATTATTTGCTGGTTTAAATTGAATTTTGTGCAGAGATTTAAAAGCTCGTGTGAGTGTGAGTTTTCATCAGAGCTGCCTCCTGATGTTATTACTGCAACAATATTATCTGTTATATTCCTCCATTTTAGGTTCCTTAAGTTGAAATATCCCAGGAGCAAGATGTTGGGTGCAGGAGCTGGAAGATTTTCCAGACAGTGGTCAATTTTTAACAGTTTTTCCTGGAATTGCTGGGATGTTGCATCCGGAGGCTTGTAGACTACCAAAATGACTAGGTTTTGGTTCTCGACCTTTACTGCTAAAACTTCCACTACATCATTTGAGGCATTAAGCAGTTCTGTGCAAACAAGTGACTCTGTAATGTACAGGCCAACCCTCCCCCCCATTTTGCCTGTTCACTCTGTCATATCTGTATAGGTTGTAACCTGGGATCCATATTTTGCTGTCCAAGTGATCCTTTATGTGGGTCTCTGTGAAAGCCGCGAATATTGCCTTTGCCTCTGCAAGCAGTCCACGGATGAAAGGTATTTTGTTATTTGTTGCTGGCTTTAGACCCTGTATATTTGCAGAGAAGAATGTCATCAAACTGGTGGTATTGTTGTTACTTGAGCGGGATTTTTTTTTCCGGCGTTAGTATCAGTATCTGTTGGTTTGGAGTGGAGGCCATCGACTGTGGTTCCACTCCAGGAATGACTGGATTTGGTGTACGATTTCTGCCATTTCCTGCCAGTTTTTTTTCCTTCCTGGCACTAAAAAACCTCTCCCTCTTGAGTGGCTGTGGCTACCCAGGTTTTCCCATGGCCTGGATCTTTTGTATCTTTTTGTCCCCTTTAGATGGTGTGCCTGGCGACTTAAGTTATAGCACAGTCTTTCCTGTACTGAAGAGGTACATTTTTCAGGGTGAAAAAGCTTACAGGAAGGGAGTTTGCATTTTCCTGTTGTCATATGGGCACGGCATTTTCTAGGGTGGTCATAGTTGCACGTCCTGTCTGTTTTTTCAGATTTCCCATGTCTGCAGATATCAAGTGCATAGTATGTGCTCATGCTTGGTTTCCGTTTGTCTTGGGTTTCTGTGACTGTATTCCGTGTTGGTGCATGTTTACCTGTCTTATTCCTATCCTCCCTAGAACCAACAATGGAGCTCCCACCAGTTGTTTTTGGTAATATATCCTCACTATTGCTAGTGGAGTCCTCTTGTTTGCTATTTCCTGTGGTATTTCTAGTTTGCAATATTGGTTTTATCTTATCTTTGACTACACTTGTTTCCCCACTATGGCTCCTGTCCCCTATGAGGTCATTTATATGTATTCCTTCCTGCGTATAATTCCCGACTACCTGGACAAAATCTCCAGCTTCACCATTACTGTCTCTCAGGACAGCACCTCCAGCTTCACCATTACTGTCTCCCAGGACAGCACCTCCAGCTTCACCATTACTGTCTCCCAGGACAGCACCTCCAGCTTCACCATTACTGTCTCCCAGGACAGCACCTCCAGCTTCACAATTACTGTCTCCCAGGACAGCACCTCCAGCTTCACCATTACTGTCTCCCAGGACAGCACTATCATCCCCACATTTACTGACTACCAGGACATCACCTCCAGCCTTACAGTTTCTGACTACATGGCCAGTATCAAGGGCATTACCATTCAGCCCAGACTTTTATGTTCCCATCTGTTATAGAAAGCTTTCAGGTTGTCTATGAAAGCAGCTTTGATGTTATCCTCTTTTAATACCCTTGTGGTTTTAGTCCACAGATTTTCTCATTTGGGCATACCCAAAAACACTTCTCTGTTTTAATACTGCTTGTCGCTAGTTCTTGGATATCTGCACAAAGGGCGTGACACCAATTTCCACAAAAATGACAATTTATCCATGTGGAAGCCCGTTTGTTTGATTGATTGCAGACTACACAGAGCTTCATAATGATTTTAATGGTTGATTTACTGTAATTCTACTAGCAACCTCTTGAATACTCTATTAATAACCTCCTTAAAGTGAAGCTCTATCTATTTGTATTTCTATTTCTAACTGTACTTGTATTTTGGACAGCTTACCGGTGTTCATTCCTGATTTATATTTATTGTTTGTGTTTGATAAGGGCGCCTACAACCTCATCCATTTACAGTCTGCTTTATTGTCCAACGAATCCGTTTGAAACCAGTCAAGGGTTCGGACCAGTCAAGGGTTCGGACCAGTCGAGGGTTCGGACCAGTCTGATCTGATCAGTGGATCACTTATTTAAAACATACTGGGCTAACACATGAAGGATCTACTGGAAATTATCTACCCGAGTAATATGTGAATTGATTGATACAAGTATAACTTGCGTGTTGAAGAACCGGTGACTGCTGGCAGCTCCTACAATGACGAACGGTCGAGCCTCAACCCTTGTTTATCAATCACTGTATCTAGCTTTTCTAGGTTTTCTTCGTCTCCACCACAATAATTGCTATATTATCACTATAGTTGACTGGTGGAAATTTTGGAGGAGGGACGCTTTTTCTGTAGTAATAATTGCTTCTCGTTGTGTATATTGCGACCGCTGGTAACTACAGGTTATATGAAATTCACAGTATACGTCTGGTATTTCAAGAAAAAAGAAACTAATGAAAGTCACTCCACTTAACTAAGTACCATTATAATACTGGTTAGTTGCTACTACAACACTGTATTCTGCTATTCACTGGTATCACTAGATTATATGCGAGTACACTAGCAGGCCAGGAAGATTATTAAAACAGCTGACCACTGTGGTAAGTTTCTGGCGACTTCTGGCACCTGCCTCTAAAGGCAAATTCACCTGTTTTCAAATGACACTTTAGCCTTTATTATCTGTATACTAGAGAGCCACTGTAGTATACACTATACACTGTGTATACACAATGTTATAAGGGAGACTTTCTTTCCTCTGACAAGGAAAAGTTCTATTATTATTATTTGGCACACTAGGCCTATGTTTCCCCTCTAGCAGTAAACTCTCTCCTTTAGCCCAAATCACCGACCAGATATGTTCTAAATAAGTGACCCACTGATCAGATCCGACTGGTTCCGAACCCTTGAATGGTCCAAACCCTTGACTAGTTTCAAACGGATTCGTTCGACAATAAAGCAGAGTAAACAGATGGGATTTTAGGTGACCTTATCAAACACAAAAATTAAATATAAAACAGGAATGTACACCGGTAAGCTGTCCTAACATACAAGTACAGTTAGAAATAGAAATACAAATAGCCAGATCTTCACTTTAAGGAGGTTATTAGTAGAATATTGAAGGGGTTACTAGTAGAACAATAGTAAATCAACCATTCAAATCACATTATGAAGCTCTGTGTAGTCTGCAGAAAATCAAACAAACGGGCTTCCACATGGATTACTTGCGATTTTTGTGAAAACTGGTGTCATGCCCCTTGTGCAGATATTCAAGAACTGGGTGATGAATGTTGCAGCGAGGAGAAGGCTGGAGGTAGTGGAGATGTCATGTCTGAGGGCAATGTGTGGTGTGAATATTATGAAAAGAATTCGTAGTTTGGAAGTTAGGAGGAGGTGCGGGATTACCAGAACTGTTGTCCAGAGGGCTGAGGAAGGGTTGTTGAGGTGGTTCGGACATGTAGAGAGAATGGAGCAAAACAGAATGGCTTCAAGAGTGTACCAGTCTGTAGTGGAAGGAAGGCGGGGTATGGGTCAGCATAGGAAAGGTTGGAGCGAGGGGGTAATTGAGGTTTTGTGTGCGAGGGGCTTGGACTTCCAGCGGACATGAGTGAGTGTTTTTGATAAGGAGTGAATGGAGACAAATAGTTTTTAATACTTGAAATGCTGTTGGAGTGTGAGCAAAGTAACATTTATGAAGGGATTCAGGGAAACCCGCAGGCCAGACTTGAGTCCTGGAGATGGGAAGTACAGTGCCTGCACTCCGAAAGAGGGGTGTTAATGTTGCAGTTTAATTAAAAACTGTAGTGTAAAGCACCCTTCTGGCAAGACAGTGAATTAGTGGATGATGGTGAAAGTTTTTCTTTTTCCGGCCACCCTACCTTGGAGGGAATCGGCCAGTGTGTAAAAAAAAAAAAATTCTACAAGCAATTTTAAATCAGGGAAGTGTTTCTGGGTATGCCCAAATGAGATCAATCTGTGGACTAAAATCACATTGGTATTAAAAGAGGATAACATCAAAGCAGCCTTCATAGAAAATCTGAAAACATTCTATAACAGATGGGAAAATAAAAAGTCTGGGCTGGATTGTATCGCCCTTGGCGCAGGCCATGTAGTCAGAAACTGTAAGGCTGGATGTGCTGCCCTGGTAGACAGTAATGGTGAAGCTGGAGGTGCTGTCCTGAGAGGCAGCAATTGTGAGGATGGAGGTGCTGTCCAGGTAGTCAGTAAATGTACACTTGAGGGAATGCATATAAATGACCTCGAGGTAGACAGGAGCTATAGTGGGGAAACAAGTGTAGTGAAGGACAAGATAAAACCAATATTACAAACTAGTAATGCCAGAGGAGATAGCAAACAAGGGGGCTCCACTAGCAATAGTGAGGATACATTACCAGAAATAACTGGTGAGAGCTCCATTGTTAGTACTAGTGAGGATAGGAATGAGACAGGTAAACATGCACCAACAGGAAATACAGTCACAGAAACAAAGGCAAATGGAAACCAAGCCTGTGCACATACTATGCACTTGGCATCTGCAGGCATGGGAAATCTGGAAAAACAGATGGGACGTACAAGTTTGACCACCCTACAAAATGCCGTGTCCATATGACAACAGGAAAATGCAAACTCTTTTCCAGTGAGCTTTTTCACCCTGAAATGTGTCCCTCTTCAGTACAGAAAGGACTGTGCTATAACAGGCACACCATCTAAAGGGGACAAAAAGATACAAAACATCCAGGCAATGGGAAACCCTGGGTAGCCACAGCCACTCAAGAGGGAGAGGTTTTTAGTGCCAGGAAGGAACAAAAACTGGCAGGAAATAGAAGAAATCGTAAGCCAAATCCAGTCATTTCTGGAGTGGAACCACAGTCGATGGTCTCCACTCCAAACCAACAGATACAGATTCTACTGCCGGAAAAAAAAGTCCCAGCCAGTACCACCAATACAACCAGTGCGATGACATTTTTCTTTGCAAATATAAAGAATCTAAAGCCAGCAATGAACAACAAAATACCTTTCATCCGTGGACTACTTGCAGAGGCAAATGCAATGTTAGCGGCTTTCACAGAGGCGCATATAAAGGATCACTTGGACAACGAAATATGGATCCCATGTTACAACCTATACAGATGCGACAGAGTGAACAGGCAAAAAAAAGGAGGGGGGGTTGGCCTGTATATTGGAGAGTCACTTGTTTGCACAGAACTGCTTAATGCCTCAAATGATATAGTGGAAGTTTTATCAGTAAAGATCGAGAACCAAAACCTTGTCACTGTGGTAGTCTACAAGCCTTTGGATGCAACGTCCGAGCAATTCCAGGAACAGCTGTTAAAAATTGACCACTACCTGGAAAATCTGCCAGCTCCTGCCCCGAACATCTTACTCCTTGGGGATTTCAACTTGACACACCTTAAATGGAGGAATATAGCAAATAATGTTGTTGTAGTGATAACTCCAGAAGGCAGCTCTGACGAGAACTCACACATGCACGAGCTTTTCAATCTCTGCACAAAATTCAACTTAAACCAGCAAATAATAGAGCCTACTAAACTGGAAAATACGCTAGACCTCATCTTCACTAACATTGATGATCTGATACGAAATGTCACCACATGAAAAACAATATTCACGGATCAAAACATAATCGATGTTCAGACATGTATGCGTGGAGCCCCAGACCGACGAAATGGGATCAGTCAAAATGGAGCCTTCTTCAAATTCAACTTCAATAACAAGAACATAAAGTGGGACCAAGTAAACCAAGTCCTAAATGATATTAGCTGGGAAGATAGACTAAGCAACACTAACCCCAGCTTATGGCTAGAACAGATTAACTCAGTGGCACTCAAGGCATATTCCTCTAAGAAAAAGGAGGAGTAGATGTAAACTAGAAAGAGACAGGCGCTACCTCTACAGGCGACGGAAAAGAATAACAGAGCAGCTAAAAGTGTCTAATATATCTACAATGTGTAGGGAGACACTGGTCAGAGAAATAGCAAACATCGAACTAAAGTTAAAGGAATCTTATGGGAGTCAGGAATCGCGGGAAGAACTAAAAGCCATAAATGAAATCGAAAGAAACCCGAAGTATTTTTTTTCTTATTAAAAATCAAAGTCGAAAACAACATCCAGTATTGGGCCCCTACTTAAACAAGATGGGTCCTTCACAGATGACAGCAAGGAAATGAGTGAGCTACTTAAGTCCGAGTATGGCTCAGTTTTTAGCAAGCCACTAACCAGGCTGAGAGTCAAAGATCTAAATGATTTTTTTATGAGGCACAGAATTTGGTAAACACAAGCTTATCTGATGTTATCTGACGCCGAATGACTTCGAACAGGCGATAAATGACATGCCAATGCACTTTGCCCCAGGGCCAGACTCATGGAACTCCATGTTCATCAAGAACTACAAGAACCCCTATCATGTGCTTTAAACATTCTATGGAGAGGGAGCATGGACACTGGCATCGTCCCACAGTTACTAAAAGCAACAGATATAGCAACACTCCGCAAAGGGGGCAGTAAAGCAATAGGAAAGAACTACAGACTGATAGCACTAACATTCCACATCATAAAAATCTTTGAAAGGGTCCTAAGAAGCAAGATCGCCACCCATCTAGATACCCATCAATTACTCAACCCAGGCAACATGGGTTTAGAGCAGGTCGCTCCTGTCCGTCCCTTCGACAAGGTCCGAGATGCACTAGAAGACAAAAAGAAAGCAGATGTAATGTACACAGAATTTGCAAAAGCCTTCGACAAGAGTGACCATGGCATAAAAGCGCACAAAATGCATGCTAATGGAATAACAAGAAAAGTTGGTAGATGGATCTATAACTTCCTCATAAATAGAACACAAAGAGTAGTAGTCAACAGAGTAAATTCTGAGGCCGCTATAGTGAGAAGCTCTGTTCCACAAGGCACAGTATTTGCTCCCATCTTGTTCCTCTTCCTAATATGTGACATAAGTAAGTAAGTAAGTAAGTAAATTTATTCAGGTATACACAAATACAGTTACATAGAATTATCATACATAGCAGCATATGTGTAGAGAACCTAGGATAACCCAAAAAAGTCAGACGGAGTGACTTATTTCCATTGGGGTCCTTTTACCTTATTATTATAATATAAAGGTTATAATATTTTCTTATTATTCTACAATGAAGATAACATCTTATTATCATACTAAAAAGACTATCTACTACACGAGGGTCATTAAGACTATCTACAATACGAGGGTCATTACTAGGAATAAGGTCAAATTTACACGTATGTTAGCTAAAAAATAGAAAATCATTCCCCTCCCTTTCTGTAGCTTCATTCATCAAACACTTTTTGGCAGTCTTCTTGAACTGGTTCATGCTATGACTGGCTTTGACATGTGCGGGTAGTCTGTTCCATTCCTTTATTGCTGTACAATAAAAGGTGTTTGACGCCTGGCCACTGACTGTGGGTACTACAAAGTTGTGCTCTCTCCCCCTAGTACTATGATTGCTTTGGTTCCCAACCTTGACAAAATTGACAGCAAGATATTCTGGACACTGTTCATGAGCAATTTTATAAACATGATTTAGCTTCAGTTGTTTTACTCTGTCTTCAACATTCAGCATATCCAACTGCTGTAATTCATCCTGGCCTACATGTTCTCTTGGTCCCAGCCCCAGGATGAATCTTACGATCTTGTTCTGGGTGATTTGCAGTATATCTTTCAGTTTTTTTGTCAAGGCAGAGTACCATGAAGAGCAAGCGTAATCCATATGGCATTGTATAAGGGCTAGACATAGGGTCCTGCGAGCCTCAGTAGGTAGACACTGTGCTTGTCTATACAGGAACTTCAGTCTGGCATTCGCTTTCTTTACTACACTCACCCTACCAATTCTCCTGACATGCATGGGTCAAAGTGGATTCCCAGATATTTTACTGATGAAACCAAAGTGATGGACTCCCCATTACACTGAACATTAAAATCATTTACCCTTCTCAGTTTATGTTTCGTTCCAAAGAGAATGGCTTCAGTTTTCCCTAGGTGTAATGATAGTTTGTTGTCTACTAACCATTTGCTGCAGGACTCCAGTTCCAGTGTTAAAACATTAGCAATATCTTGTGGGTCTTTACCTGTCACTAACAGAGCACTGTCATCTGCATACAGTAGGAGTTTGCACTTCACACTGATAGGCATATCATTGACATAACATAAGAATAATAAGGGACCCAGAATACTACCTTGGGGAACTCCACATGTTATCGGCAGGGGTTCTGATTCCGTTTTGTTGATTTTGACTATTTGTCTCTTGTTGCTAAGGTAGGACTTAAACCAGTCTACAGAACCTATACCGATAGCTTGAAGTTTCAGTGGTCACGTCAGTGTTCAGTGGTCGTCAGAGTTCAGTGGTCAGTCGTCACGTGAGGTCACAGACCCTGAGCTGCTTTGGGGATTAGCGTGGACGGTTACAAAGCATGGCTTGCTTCTGCAGTGTTTTAAAAACTGAGGTTGGAGAGTTGAAGGAGGAGGTCTTGCTTCTCCAGGAGGAGATTAGGAGGCTGAAGGTCCACCTCAATGGGCCTGGGAGAGAGTGTGAGGTGGTTGGAGATGTGGGGAATGAGGCTTCTAGCAGTGAGGTGCAGTCTGTCTCTCACTGTGAGGAGGCTGTAGGTGGGGAGGTAGCAACGGCTACCAGCAGTGAGGTGCAGCCCAGCACCTGCTACAAGTGGCGAGTTGTTCACAGTAATGGGAGGCGCATCAGAGTAAGGAAAGTTAAGAGTGAAGATCTGAAGGTAGGAAATCGCTTCTCTGTTCTCCAGGATGAATGTACTTCAGTGGCCAGTGAAGGTAAGGGTACTACTGCCCCTGCTAATGAAGGTAAGCGCATTCTTGTGGTTGGTGACTCTCAGGTAAGTTATGTTGACCGTGCTTTTTGTAATAGGAATAAGAAGATGAGAGATAGAGTGTGCTTCCCTGGAGCTGGTGTTGGGGACATTGTCAACAGACTGGATAATATCATGTCAGGTAATGGGAACAAGCCCATTATCTGTCTCAGTGCTGGTGGAAATGATATTGGGAAGGGTAGGAGAGAAGAGCTGCTAGATAAGTACAGGTCAGCTATAGATTTCATTAAGTCTAAGGGAGGGATCCCAATCATATGTAGCATCTTGCCTAGAAGGGGAGTAGGAAATGAATGGTTGTCTAGGGCAATTGGTGTAAATTGCTGGCTAGACAGATACTGCAAGGAGCTTGCAATCCCATTCATTGACAACTGGAACAACTTTTATGGCAAACATGATATGTATGCAAGGGATGGGGTTCATCTCTCTGGGGCAGGGGTGGTAGCACTTGCAGACTCGATTGAGAAGGCCATTGGTGAAATGCCTATGATTTTAAACTGATGGAAGATAGAGGTATGGGTGTGTGTGGGAAACAAGCAGGTTGCAACACTAGGGTTGGAAACATTAAATGTATAAAAGGCATTCAGCATGAAGTTATAAATAAAGACAAAAGAACAGGTCAGCAAACAAAGGGGGACAGCAGAGGGCAGCAAGGGACTAGCTCCCTTAAGGTTTACTATACTAATAGCAGGAGTGTTAGAAATAAGATAGATGAGCTAAGATTAATTGCAAGTGCAGGAAACATAGATATTATTGCTATAACAGAGACCTGGCTCAATCTGAAAGATAGAGAGATGCCCTCTGAATGTCACATACAAGGCTATAAATTATTCCACACTGACAGGGTCAACAGGAAAGGTGGTGGAGTAGCGATGTATGTCAGAGACAATTTAAATTGTTGTGTTAGACAAGATATTAAATTAGAAGCGTCAGCCACTGAATCTGTTTGGTTACAGCTTCTCGAGGGCCGAGAAAAACTAATTTTGGGTGTGATTTACAGGGCCCCAAATCTTGATAGGGAGTGCAGTAAACTTCTATGGGACGAAATTCGTAAGGCATCTACATACGAAAATGTTGTGCTAATGGGAGATTTCAACTATAGACAGATTGACTGGAGCAATTTGACAGGAAATTTAGAGTCGGGTGACTTTCTTGATACGATCCAGGATTGTTTTTTAAAACAGTTTGTGACAGAGCCAACTAGGGGAAATAACCTCCTTGACTTGGTTCTTGCCAGTAGGGAAACACTAATTAATAATCTTGAGGTTAATGATGAGCTTGGGGAGAGTGATCACAAATCACTCAGTTTTAACATATCATGGAATTCCCCTAATAATGGCAATCAAGTCTCCGTCCCTGACTTTCGCTTGGCTGATTTCATAGGACTGAAAAATTACTTAGGTGGGCTGAACTGGAATGACCTGACTAGGGGTCAGGTAGGTGGTGATGGTTGCCGATATGATGCTTTCCAGGGCATAGTTCTAGCTGCTCAGTCAAATTATGTTCCAAATAGGGAAATCAGATCAAACAAAAATGATCCTAAATGGATGAACAATAGATTAAAATATCTGATTGGTCAAAAGAGAGGCATATATAGGCAAATCAAAAGAGGAGAGGGGCAATTAAGAAATCGATATATTCAGTTAAAGAGAGAAATAAAAAAGGGAATTAGAAAAGCAAAAAGAGATTATGAGGTTAAAGTTGCAAGAGAATCGAAGACTAACCCAAAAGGATTCTTTCAGGTATACAGAAGTAAGATCAGGGACAAGATAGGCCCACTCAAAAGTTCCTCGGGTCAGCTCACTGACAGTGATAAGGAAATGTGTAGAATTTTTAACACATACTTCCTCTCAGTTTTTACACAGGAGGATACCAGCGATATTCCAGTAATGATAAATTATGTAGAACAGGACGATAATAAACTGTGCACGATTAGGGTCACAAGTGACATGGTCCTTAGGCAAATAGATAAATTAAAACCTAACAAATCCCCAGGCCCTGATGAACTGTATGCAAGGGTTCTAAAGGAATGTAAAGAGGAGCTTAGCACACCTTTGGCTAATCTTTTCAACATATCACTACAAACTGGCATGGTGCCAGATAAGTGGAAAATGGCAAATGTGATACCTATTTTCAAAACAGGTGACAGGTCCTTAGCTTCGAACTATAGACCAATAAGCCTAACCTCCATAGTGGGAAAATTTATGGAATCAATAATTGCCGAGGCAGTTCGTAGCCACCTTGAAAAGCATAAATTAATCAACGAATCTCAGCATGGTTTTACAAAGGGGCGTTCCTGCCTTACGAATTTATTAACTTTTTTCACTAAGGTATTTGAGGAGGTAGATCATGGTAATGAATATGATATTGTGTATATGGACTTCAGTAAGGCTTTTGACAGGGTCCCACATCAGAGACTATTGAGGAAAATTAAAGCACATGGAATAGGAGGAGAAATTTTTTCCTGGATAGAGGCATGGTTGACAAATAGGCAGCAGAGAGTTTGCATAAATGGGGAGAAATCAGAGTGGGGAAGCGTCACGAGCGGTGTTCCACAGGGGTCAGTGTTGGGCCCCCTGCTGTTCACAATCTACATAAACGACATAGATGAGGGCATAAAGAGCGACATCGGCAAGTTTGCCGATGACACCAAAATAGGCCGTCGAATTCATTCTGACGAGGACATTCGAGCACTCCAGGAAGATTTGAATAGACTGATGCAGTGGTCGGAGAAGTGGCAGATGCAGTTTAATATAGACAAATGCAAAGTTCTAAATGTTGGACAGGACAATAACCATGCCACATATAAACTAAATAATGTAGATCTTAATATTACGGATTGCGAAAAAGATTTAGGAGTTCTGGTTAGCAGTAATCTGAAACCAAGACAACAGTGCATAAGTGTTCGCAATAAAGCTAATAGAATCCTTGGCTTCATATCAAGAAGCATAAATAATAGGAGTCCTCAGGTTGTTCTTCAACTCTATACATCCTTGGTTAGGCCTCATTTAGATTATGCTGCACAGTTTTGGTCACCGTATTACAGAATGGATATAAATTCTCTGGAAAATGTACAAAGGAGGATGACAAAGATGATCCCATGTATCAGAAACCTTCCCTATGAGGATAGACTAAGGGCCCTGAAACTGCACTCTCTAGAAAGACGTAGAATCAGGGGGGATATGATTGAGGTTTATAAGTGGAAGACAGGAATAAATAAAGGGGATGTAAATAGTGTGCTGAAAATATCTAGCCTAGACAGGACTCGCAGCAATGGTTTTAAGTTGGAAAAATTCAGATTCAGGAGGGATATAGGAAAGTACTGGTTTGGTAATAGAGTTGTGGATGAGTGGAACAAACTCCCAAGTACCGTTATAGAGGCCAGAACGTTGTGTAGCTTTAAAAATAGGTTGGATAAATACATGAGTAGATGTGGGTGGGTGTGAGTTAGACCTGATAGCTTGTGCTAACAGGTCGGTTGCCGTGTTCCTCCCTTAACTCAATGTGACCTGACCTGACTAGGTTGGGTGCATTGGCTTAAGCCGGTAGGGACTTGGACCTGCCTCGCATGGGCCAGTAGGCCTTCTGCAGTGTTCCTTCGTTCTTATGTTCTTATGTTCTTCTTAATATATTGTGGTTGACAGTATCGAAGGCCTTTTGCAGGTCTAAGGTTACCATACCTATGAGGTTCCCTTTTGACATTTCAGTTCTCAGGTAATCCATCAGATTAATAAGGGAGGTATCAGTTGAGTAGGATCTTCTAAAGCCCGATTGATAGCTATGGAGAATGCTGTTGTCATTAAGGTACTTAACTACTTGAGAATACACCGCCCTCTCCAGAATTTTAGATATTATACTGAGTATACTAACAGGTCTATAGTTGCTTACATCAGACCTATTATTTTTCTTGAAGATAGGAGTAACTCTGGCCTCCTTGAACCCCTCCGGTACGGTATTAGTGGTTATTGATAGATTTATTATGTGAGCAATAGGGATTGACAGTTCAGAAGCACCATCTTTTAGGAACTTAGACGGGATGTTATCAGGGCCTGTGCTCTTAGCTGGGTTTAACCTGCTTAGTTCTTTTTGAATGAAGTCATGAGATACACTTACTAGTTGACAACTGTTTGGGGTTACCCCTTTATTGGTATAGTATGTTTGAAACTTATCAGAGTCTGTGTTAAAGGTATTTGATGCAGCTGGTAGTTTACTTACTAGTGTTGATGCAACAGATGTGTAGTAGGAATTAAAGCAATTTGCCACCTTAGATGTTTCGTGGCATACCTCATTATCGATAGTGAGTACTATGTTAGACCTATCTACTGGCTTATGGCTATACCCCAACTGTTTTAGTTGTTGCCAGAGCTTTCTGGGGTTATGCTTATACTCTTCAATTTTTGAGCAATAGTGCTTTGCCTTTGCTCCTTTTATAAGCCTCTGTACTCTGTTCCTCACCCTTTGGAATTCATTTAGTGCTGCAATATCCTGTCTGTTTGCTTTAAATCTTTTTAGCAGCTGGTCTCTGAATTTCATATTATCTAATATCTCAGTAGTCATCCAGGGTTCAGTTCTTCGTTTAATCCTAACCTCTTTAACTGGTGCAATATTATTAAAAATGGTAGTGAACATTGTTTTGAATTTTTCCCAGGCATCGTTTACGTCCGTGCAACTTGTTATCTCTGTCCAGTCACAATTGTGTAGCCTATTTACCAGTGTTTCTTTACTGTAGTTTCTAGTTGACCTCATTTTTATTGTCCTGTGTAGGCCTATCCTATCCCTAGTGATTTTCCTGGTGCAGTAAATGATGAAATGATCACTAAGACCTGTGGTAATGACGCCTGACTGACTAATGTTCTCAGCGCGGTTACAAAGTATGTGGTCAATTAGGGTGGCTGAGAACTGTGTGATCCGGGTTGGTGTATTAATTAATTGGGTGTAGCTATTTAATCCTAGAATTTGCTTATACCTTTTGCATAGCCCGTTATTTTGCTGCTGAAAACAAATATTGAAGTCGCCCAGTATTATTGTCTCGCAATTGTTTTCAACTCCGGACAAGACTCTGGAAAAGTCTTCTAAGAACTGGTCCTGGGTAGGAGGGCGGTAACTAGTTCCTACTAAGATGGGTTTGGTCTTGGGAAGCAGCACTTCAAACCATAGAATCTCCAGTTTATTGTTATTTAAATCAGGTCTTGGGTTGTAAGCTAAGTCATTTCTAATGTAGGCACATACTCCACCACCCTTTCTGTTCCTATCTAAGCGTTTTATATTGTAACCTTCTATTTTGACCTCGTCGTCAGTCACCATATCATCCAACCAAGATTCAGAGATGGTTATAACTGCCGCCCTAATTTTGTTAGCTAGAATCCTAATCTCTGCCAATTTAGGAAGAAGTGATCTTGCATTGACATGAATAAAGTGAAGGCCTGTTTTCATAAAACAATCATAATCATCAATATATGGCAATGGGTCATTTGTATTAAAATTAGGTAAATCAATGTCATCACTGCTAAAGGGTAACTGTGCCAAAGTGCATTTGTTACACACAAAATGAATTCTGGCACCGTTGCTATAATTGTACATACATCCATCATGCACCCACCCCTTACACATTTTACATAAGGTGCCTTTTCTGTTTTTCATGCGTACTTTAGTACAGTGTATGCACCTGTTTGGTAGTGTTTGAGATAATAATGGCTGTATTGTCTCACATTGACCTATGTATGCATTACATATGGAGTTAAGGTTATCATCCCTAGCTACTAGACCATCATTATCGCCGTCATTTATCTGTCTGTTTTGCCTCTGCACAATAGTTTGAGGTCCTGGATTAATTTGGATATCACCACTTAAGAGCGCTACAATAAGAGCTGTGTGCCACTGTTTTTGTTTGGGTATGCGGTGTTGCCATACCTTGCGGCGATAGTGACATTTACTTTTCTGGTAGGATGGCAACTGTTGGGCTTTTACTGTCCAGGGCGCTGTTACTCCATTCACCTTTTCCAGCCCCCATGACTGATTTCTTTCTTCATGGAATTGAAGAAGAAATATAAATATAATTATGGCAGCCTGTACCCCCCTAATGCCTGCCATTTTCACTCTTCGCTCTTTTACTCATATACAATAATATTTATTTCTCTTTTCCAGTCCCTAGTACACTTAGTATCTGCTTTAGCAATCACCACTGAATTACTAGTAAAATTTCCTCTTCAAGACCCTCTTCACTGCTCACTTTTCCCTTAACTTCACAAACCCCTTACAGTTAACCCCTTATTACACACTCCCCTTCCCATCTCACTTCACAGTCTGGCTTCACCAATTAACTTCTAACTCCTTTCCATTCTGGTAGACCAGAAAGGTTTAATCCATGGGTTTATCCTTCCAAATCCCCCTCAATTCCATTTATCGGGGGTTGTGTGGTGTTGCTGTCTCCTGACCTGGTCTGCTGACTCAGCCATTTTTAAAACACTGAGGGGAGTATCGCCACCTACAACCTGACTTTCCTTGAGTTTATAGATATATTTGGCGTTTTCTGCTATAATTCTCTCACTGTACACTGGTCAGCTGAATATAGGTCAGCTACTAAAACATTAACCTTGACTATTTAACTATTCACTTCTTTCTCACGACTGGCACTGAGGGATAACCGTCCTATAACCTTGGAGTTTTGTACTGTTGATTTGACGATGTCTCCTGTGTTCCCCTCTCGTTAGCACTGGTACAGGTGATATGATGGTGGTACAGATATGACGCTACTGTCAACAGATGAACGTCAGTAAAGATGAGAATTTCACTTCGCTAGTTGTACGTCTGGCAGTAGCGGCTGTTTGGATGCCGGTCAGCCATGTTTAAATGCTCAATTCTTTCCCTCGTTTGGCACTGAAGAAAAAAGTCCTACAGACCTGTCATTTCCTTGGAGATTTAGTTGATCAGGTTTTCTGCCATGTTGTCTTCCCGTTGAACACTGGTGCAGTTGATATGGAGGTCAGTTATTTCATTGTAGTGGAAAACGTCTCATGTCTGGTTCACGTCTGATAGACAAGGATATAAGCCAAAGCACCGCGTCTTCCTTTTCAGATGACACCCGAATCTGCATGACAGTGTCTTCCATTTCAATTACTCCAATATGGTAAACATGAGGAAATTAAAACTTCATCAGATTATAAAATAAATTCCAGCCACAAAATAGAGTGAAAAACTAACGTCAAAGACCTGAGAGCGATCATTGTCGGTGGATCTCACCTGGATGGGCCATAACATTGTATCAATTGCATCTGCTAGAAAAATGACAGGATGGATAATGAGAACCTTCAAAACTAGGATGCCAAGCCCACGATGACATTCTTCAGGTCACTTGTTCTATCTAGGCAGGAATATTGCTGCACACTAACAGAACCTTTCAACGCAGGTGAAATTGCTAACCTAGAAAATGTACAGAGAACCTTCACGGTGCACATAACTGAGATAAAACACATCAGTTACTGGGAGTGCTTGAAGTTCCTGAACCTGTACTCCCTGGTATGCAGTTTAGTTTAGTATGTTTATTATGCATCCCATACCCATCCTGTGGGTGGTAGTCAAAAGATTACAGGGGTACACACTTGGCCCGGTGGCCTGGTGGCTAAAGCTCCCACTTCACACATGGAGGGCCCGGGCTCATTTACCGGAGGGTGGAAACATCTCGACACGTTTCCTTCCACCTGTTGTCCAGTTCACCTAGCAGCAAATAGGTACCTGGGTATTAGTCGACTTGTGTGGGTCGCATCCTGGGGAGAAGATTGAGAACCCAAATGAAAATAAGTTAGACAGTCCTCGATGATGCACTGACTTTCTTGAGTTTTCCTGGGTGGCTAACCCTCCGGGGTTAAAAATCCGAACGAAATCTTGTCTTGTCAGGGACTGGACTCCACAGTTTTTATAGATGAGCAAGTTACAAAAGTAATGAACGAGATCTGGTCACAGTCGTGACCAAGTACAAAGGTAATGAGCCCCAGGTAGAGCTGGTCACACTCATGACTAATTACAAAGGTAATGAACTAGATTTGGTTACGATAATGAGAACTGACAAAGGTAATGAACTCCAGGTAGAGCTGGTCACAATCGTGAACACATGATTACAATCATAAACAATTTTCAGAGTAATGATCAGTTAACAAACATTGTAGGGAATTCATCCATTGCCAACAGACGTTGCCAGGCGCCTGTTCCTCCTCGGCAGGACAGCCAGACAGCCATTGCAAACAGCAGCAAGTTGCCCTGGGATCTGTTGTTTTCTGGAGAGGCCAGCCACTCCGCTAGCAGCCCAAAGGAGAGCCGCCCTGGGGACGTGTCAGTGTCCTGGTGGGCGCCAAGTTGATTGAAGATCCCAGGCCATCTGTAAAGGTGAAGGCGCGGCAGCTGTCTACTGGGAGGGGCTGTTGATTGATGCCACCTGGAGCCCTCCGGGTGCCCAGACACCCACCGTGTGCACGGATGTTGAAGCTTGAGGAACTGAGTGCACACTGCCTGTGGCGTACCTTGCGGTCGAACTCCACGGCGCTGTCCCTGCAGTGCCATCGCTGACGTGGTGGTGGCACTGGGAGTTGGATGGGTCAGTCGGTTGGAGTTGAATAGTTGAGGCGTGAGTTAGTTTGGAATGTTTACCACGTACCCCACACCAATCCCGTGGGCGGCAGTCAAAAGATTACAGAGGGTCATAGTTTACTACACACAGGGCAAGGCCCGGGAAGGGGTTGTGAGGGGCACTTCCCTACACACTGATTGTGCACTGTTGTTCACACTGTCCTGCCCACAACAAACACAACATTCATTCGCTTCCCATGCACATCATGAAAGACATGGGCATGTGACTCTCCAAAACCAAAAATGTTCGCTTCATCCCCACCCACACACTCAGCCCCCTTCCCCCGGCAGCGTGGGGGGAGGCACTGCCTGGTCCCAACATGGGTACTCTCGCCATACCCAACTCTCACAAACTGCACAACACTTCCACGATTTATGCTGAAACGATGCACTGGGATGTCCTCTCACTGCTCAGGAATCTTCTGAAGGCATTCACATGAAGTCCTGCTCAGTCGTACGCTGGTCAGCCCCTTTGATCAGGAGCTATCCTTGTAAATCCCGCAGCTAGCCCACCACACGTTCTGCCGTGTCGGCCATGTTGGTGGAGAGTGCTGGAATGCAGGCGGGAGAGATACATTATTATATACACCTGCAAAATCCTAGAGGGACTAGTACCAAACTTGCACACGAAAATCACTCTCGGAAAGCAAAAGACTCGGCAGACGATGCAACATCCCCACAATGAAAAGCAGGGGTGTCACTAGCAAGTTAAGAGACGACACAATAAGTATCAGGGGCCCAAGACTGTTCAGTTGCCTCCCAGCATACACAAGGGGTTTACCAACAGACCCCTGGCTGTGCACCAAAAGTCGGTTCCTGACCAGCCGGGCTGTGGCTCGTACGTTGGTTTGCATGCAGCCAGCAGTAACAGCCTGGTTGATTAGACCCTGATCCACCACAAGGCCTGGTCACAGACCGGGCCGCGGGGGCGTTGACCCCCGGAACTCTCTCCAGGTAAACTCCAAGTAAACATAGTTATATGTAAGGGTGGATCTAATTCTAATATTGGTGACAATATTAATGATAGTGATAATAACCCGGACACAACAGTAGCTAACGTAAAGGTTGCAGCTAATGTCAGTAATGATGGCCTAGCTGAGGCAGACTTACCTGTGTTGGATGTGATAATTAATGATAAACGGCATAAACACAGAATCGGTTTGGATACAGTTTCTCGAGGGACGTGACAAATTAATTTTGGGTGTGATTTATAGGCCCCCAAACCTTGATAGGGAGTGCAGTAAGCTGTTATGGGACGAAATTCATAAGGCATCTAGATATGAAAATGTTGTAATAATGGGAGATTTTAACTTTAGACAAATTGATTGGAACAATATGACAGGAAATCTTGAGTCTAGTGACTTTCTTGATACGGTTCAGGATTGCTTTTTAGAACATGTTGTGACAGAACCAACTAGAGGAAACAATCTGCTTGACTTGGTTCTTGCCAACAAAGATTCACTAATTAATAATCTTGAGGTTAATGATGAGCTTGGGGAAAGTGATCACAAATCACTTAGTTTCAATATATCACGGAATTACCCAGATAACTGCAATCAAATCTCTGTCCCAGATTTTCGCTTGGCCGACTTCATGGGACTGAAAAATTACTTGGGTGGGCTAAATTGGGATGTCTTGACTATGGGTCAGGTAGGTGATCTTGATGGCCAATAAGACGTTTTTCAGAGCATAGTTCTAGCTGCCCAGACAACTTTTGTTCCGAGTAGGGAAATTAGATCTAACATAAATGATCCCAAATGGATGAACAATAGATTGAACACTAAAATGGTATAAAATACCGACAGGTTGCTAGGTAAGACACATATGCAACAGTTAGGTATCTTTATTTTGAAACGCTTCGCCTACACAGTAGGCTTCTTCAGTCGAGTACAGAAAAGTTGACAGAAGCAGAAGAGACTTGAAGACGATGTAATCAGTCCATCACTCTTAAAGTTTTGAGGTGGTCAGTCCCTCAGTCTGGAGAAGAGCATTGTTCCGAAGTTTGAAACATATTGTTTCAAACTTCGGAACAATGCTCTTCTCCAGACTGAGGGACTGACCACCTCAAAACTTTAAGGGTGATGGACTGATTACATCGTCTTCATGTCTCTTCTGCTTCTGTCAACTTTTCTGTACTCGACTGAAGAAGCCTACTGTGTAGGCGAAGCGTTTCAAAATAAAGATGCCTAACTGTTGCATATGTATCTTACCGAACAATAGATTAAAACTTCCCATTGGTCAAAAGAGATGCATATATAGGCGTATCAAAAGAGGGGATGGGCAGTTAAGAAATCAATATATTCAATTAAAGAGAGAAATAAAAAAAGGAATGAGAAAAGCAAAAAGGGATTATGAGGTTAAGGTCGCAAGGGATTCAAAGACTAACCCAAAAGGGTTCTTTCAGGTATACAGAAGTAAGATTAGGGACATGATTGGCCCACTTAAGAGTAACTCTGGTCAGCTCACTGACAGTGATAAGGATATGTGTGAAATGCTAAATAACTGCTTCCTCTCAGTTTTCACCAAGAAAAATACTAGCGATATTCCTGAAATAATAGATTACTTAGAACAGGATGATAATAAACTATGTACGATAGTGGTAACTAGTGACATGGTCCTCAGACAAATAGAGAAACTAAAACCTAACAAATCCCAAGGTTCTGATGAACTGTTTGCAAGGGTTTTACAAAGAGGCGTTCTTGTCTTACGAATTTACTAACTTTTTTCACTAAGGTGTTTGAGGAGGTAGATCATGGTAATGAATATGATATTGTGTATATGGACTTCAGTAAGGCTTTCGATAGAGTTCCACACCAGAGGCTATTGATGAAACTTAGGGCACACGGAATAGGAGGAGAAAATTTTTCCTGGGTAGAGGCATTGCTGACAAATAGACAGCAGAGAGTTTGCATAAATGGGGAGAAATCAGAATGGGGGCACGTCACAAGCGGTGTTCCTCAGGGGTCAGTGTTGGGCCCGTTGTTGTTCACAATTTACATAAACGACATAGATGAGGGAATAAATAGCGATATAAGCAAATTTGCTGATGACACCAAAATAGGTCGTCCAATTAATTCTAATGAGGATATTAGAGCACTCCAGGATGATTTGAATAGACTGACGCAATGGTCAGAGAAGTGGCAGATGCAGTTTAATATTGACAAATGCAAAGTTCTAAATGTTGGACAGTTAAATAACCATGACACATATAAACTAAATAATGTAGATCTTAATACTACCGATTGCAAAAAAGGATTTAGGAGCTCTGGTTATCAGTAATCTAAAACCAAGACAACAGTGCATTAGTGTTCGCAATAAAGCTAACAGAATTCTTGGCTTCATATCTAGAAGTATAAATAATAGAAGTCCTCAGGTTGTTCTTCAACTCTATATATCCTTGGTTAGGCCTCATTTAGACTATGCTGCTCAGTTCTGGTCACCGTATTACAGAATGAATATAAATGCTCTGGAAAACGTACAAAGGAAGATGACAAAGATGATCCCATGTATCAGAAATCTTCCCTATGAGGATAGACTGAGGGCCCTGAATCTGCATTCTCTCGAAAGGCATAGAATTAGGGGGGATATGATCGAGGTGTATAAATGGAAAACAGGAATAAATAAAGGGGATGTAAATAGTGTGGTGAAAATTTCCAGCCAAGACAGGACTCGCAGCAATGGTTTCAAGTTGGAAAAATTCAGATTCAAAAAGGATGCAGGAAAGCACTGGTTTGGTAATAGAGTTGTGGATGAGTGGAACAAACTCCCGAGTACAGTTATTGTTTACCTGGAGTTTACCTGGAGAGAGGCTAAAACGTTGTATCGCAGCTGCATTGCTGATGGAACTCTTATGTGTGAACTATGACTAGTGACATAACTAGTGAAACAGAAACATGTTGATTTGAAGTGGCTCTAGTAGGCCCACCTTCACTGCCCCTCGCCTGCCTCTCCTCCTTCCTTGATTTAGAACTCAGCCACTCGCCTCTATTTACTTATGGTCTAGAGGCGGTTTTCCCAGTGCACAAAGTGCATGAGTGCACGTGGCAGTCCTGCCGCACTCCACGATTTGTTCTTGACTCTTCTTACGAATGTGTCTCCTTTGTCTTCAAGTGGTTGACATGGGTTTAGCAAGCACATTCAAGCAGGCTTTAAAACATCACTCCAAACCAACAAGAACAAACTAAGGTAGCCTACAGTTACAGCTGTACTGAACCCCAGTGTGTCTACATATATGTTCTACAGTGTTGCTGGCATTCCAGTGTTTCCTGTAGTGGCTTTGTTAACAATTTAACGAACATTGCAGTACCAGGTAACTCATTTGGCCGCCAGAGACGGCTTTTTACGTGGGACATGCCAGAGGTTCACCTATAAACATAATAAGTTTGTGCTGATTTGCTTGTGCACAGAGTGAACATTCGTCTGTCAAACGTGTGCTAGAAGTGTTAAGTGCCTCAAGTTTGTTGTAACTATTTGCACAAGTGGATTTCAATGACCTAGGACATTGTGCGAGCATCAGTACCAACGTAGGCTTAATATGAGTGAGGAATGCCTGGCCTAGTGAGTGACCTTGAGACTGGCACTATATGACACGCATGCCACTCACACCCATACTGCATGCGTCTAGTGAGGTGAATGTCCCTTCCTCTACTTTCCTATTCACAGGTATCCCTTAACTCATCGCCATTATCTACATATGTGATAAGGGCGGGTATAGCTGATCCAGGCCAAGCAGCACTCCAAGCCAGACAGTCCAGGCCAAGTTAGCCTGCAGCCACAGCTATTCTGAATCCCAGCACGTCTTAGTGAATGTACTACAGTGTTCCTCTGTACCATTGTTTTACTGCATCGAGAAAGCAACTCCCGGGTAGTCTATGCCAGCGCTGCCGAGGAAGCCAGTGTGAAATCTGCTTCCATTGCTTCTACACTGCTTTGCATTGCCAGTAAAATGACAGTAAAAGCAAATATTTACCTAGTGGCTTAGTGTGGCATGATAAGCCAGATTGCTTTAAAAAGTGAGCAATGTTAGATAGACCATGGTCTCTAACACCATCACCCACATATCTCTCCATGTTTGTACTGTTCAAACCACCGCTCACAGACCAGGTGAAAAAATAAGATATTCTGAGCACCAACGAAGAGGCTCTGTGAGTCGTTAGAGAGTGCATATTCATCCCTCAGAAGTCAATTGTCAAAATCCTGTGTAAATACGTCACCTTTCTTTCACCTCCAGCAATCAAGAAGCTAAATTCAAAAGGAGGAAACTTATTCTCAACCAAGAACACAGAGATAACTTTATTAACCAGTTGGATCAATGGTATAAGAATTACCAGCCCACTGCCACACAAAAATTTAATGATGATTTAGTTACCACTATTGAGACTGTCCTCACAGATCAAGTGGGCAGGAAAAGGAAACATAGACCCTCCACTTTAAATAACAATAAAAACCAATGTATCTACTATAATGATCCACAGCTGCGTAATCTAACACATGCAGCAGCTGGGAGGATTGGTAAAGCATACCGTGAATGTAGAACCCCAGACCTGCTCTGAACGTTCCAAGCTGCACTAACAAATGCAAGGAATAGAAAGCAAGAACTTAGGCAACAGGAATGGGAACAATTTGTTAGTGGATTAAATAGGCCCTCACCTTTAAGTTTGGCTTGGAAATGTATAAATAAAATAACCAGGAAAAAGACTGGCAATGTTGCTCATCCCTTTCCTCTCGATAAAACAAATGACCTCATAAATGACTGGAGCAAAACATCCAGGCATGAAAACCTTCCATCTCACATTAGAAAAATTTAGAGAGTGCTTCTGAAGAAATGTTGAAACTGATTAATTTTATGAGCCAAAATATTGATGAGAGTGATTGTCTCTTACTGAGTATGAATTAGATAATGCATTAACTAAAGGTCGATCAACCAATAGTTTTACTGAGCATATCCTCAAGACCCAACAGCCTGATACATTTAGACCGATATTCTTAACTAGTTGTCTTTGGAAAACTTTTGAATGAATGATACTTAACAGACTGAACTACAGAATCAGATACCAACTTTCCCCCTACCTCTATGGGTTGATGAAAAGTAAAGGTTTGCAGAACTGTTTTTCCACCTTTCTCACTGCACACACCTCTACTAGTTTTACCACTTTTCTTGATCTAAAATCTGCATTTGATATTGCGAACAGAACTGTTATACTACATGAACTAGCCAAAATGAATATTGGTGGTAGCTTACTCTGCTGGATAGTAGGATACCTGTCAAATAGAGTATCCTCTGTCCTCCACCAAGGCTTTAGAAGTGAGTCTAAAGAAATGTATTTAGGTACACCGCAGGGAGGAGTTCTTAGTCCCATGCTAGTTAATATTCTTATTAATGCTCTCCTAAATATTCTACCTGCGTCACCTAAACATATAAGCTATGCTGATGACATCATGTTACATACAACAGGGCATAAGAAGATGAGTACCATTCTTAATGAAGTTCAAGCAATTTGTAATTGACTAGGCCTCACAATATCTTCCTCTTAAACAAAGATATTAACAAGCAAACGACATCTCCCACCCATCTGTTTGCTGGGTGAAAACATTAGGTACGTTAAAACTTACAGATATCTTGGTGTAGATATACCCTTTAACAAATCCACTATAACACAACTAAATAAGAAATGCAAAGCTAGGCTAAATGCTCTCAAAGTTGTTGCTGGCTACAACCCCAACTATGGTGCTAAGGTGAGAATCGTGAGAATGATGTACATAGCCTATGTTAGGTCCTTAATTGATTATGCTGCTCCCATGTTGATATTAGCTAGAGAAAGTTCTCTCCTACTCTTGGATTTATTGCAAAATAAAGCTCTCAAAATTAGTCTTGGGTGTCCCAAATCTACAAAGGTTCTTAATTTGAGGACGGAGCTTGGTATTTCTATTTTCAGTGATAGGATAGTTGAGATTAACACTGTACTCGGTATTAGAATGTTGAGAAATGAACCAGACACTGTCACAATGAATCTTACTAAGTGTTTAGAAGTAAATACACACAAATCTAAATGAATTGTGAGAACTTGCAATTGCATTAAGTTTTATAACCTGCATGAACTGTATCACTGTAGGCAACAAGAGCATTTCACCCCTCCATGGAAGATGTGTTCATTTAATATCACATACCTACAAGTCCCTCCCAAGAAGCTCACTGCTAGTAATCCCTTCCTTAAATCACTTGTTAAAGCAACTGCTCAAGAAGAAATTTCTCACCTAGCTGATAGTAATAAGTTATCACAAGTTACATACACTGATGGATCTATTTTTTTTATTTAATACAATACAATACAAGAAATAGATAAAAGAACACAGTATCAGTTCTTACACAGAATTATAAATTTCATTGTCAAAATACACACTGGACGTTTAACTTTGTGCTGACACAAAGTGTCCCTCATCACCTATGAATTATATTCCATGCACCTATGTTAAGAGCAAGATTACACAAGACTACATTACATCAGCAAAATGCTTACAAATGCATTATTATTATTATTCACAAAGAGAAGCACCAAACTTACAATATGCATTAATTTTCCACTTTGTTATTTATATGTTATTAATCCTTCATACAGAATTGTACATAAACAAGTACATGTATAATAAAGAAACCAACACGAACTATAAGTAATGGTTTCAGTACTCAGTTTACTGTGTTACACACAATAAGACATCATGACAGTACAACGCTGTCTATAACTTACACAACCGATACTCACCCACACCTGTGAGTAATTATAACAATGATACAATACAAAATTACAGTACCCCTCAAAAAGTATACTTTCATTGACCCCATTCTTCTGACCTTTAATATATACACGACACACCAACACACACCTCATAATTATGACATTATCCACTCATACATTAAATATTATACATCATACTCAATTTTACACTTTTGATTACAAGGATAATATGTGTACTGACTCGATTGCCATTACATCCTACACAACACCATTCAGAACTCGCTACTGACGATCATATCATCCAATTTAGACATTCTTCGTATGGAATCTAGATAATTCAGTGCACACACAGACCACCCTGCTGGGTGAAGTGTGCTGCTCCCTGTTATCTCCCAGAAACCTAAAAGTAATAGACGTTAATTCAACGATCTAAAACAAGTGGCACCTTTTTACACAGACAATGTAGAGTAAAATACTTTAATTTAGTACCTACATGACACAATAATGTTAACTACTAAGTACACCTAAAAACACATACACCTCAACAAGCATTAATTACACTTGCAATATATATTATGCCAATAGTCACGTTACAGACATTTGTAATAATTATACACTAAATCCAAAAACAATCCTGTAGATCAGCTTATATTTAGTTAAATTCTCGCTATGAATAATTTTTTTTTTATTTTATTTAAAACTCAGGTACAAAATATATGGGTACATAATCACTATGTAACAAGATACAGACAGTGAACAATAATCAACTGTGACTACACAAATACTGAAGAAGCACATATATGATGACATCAGAACTGGCTGCACTCAAATCAAAAACTGCTTATACGTACTGTGCTTCACTTGAAAAAAGGGTCATATAAAAAACTATAGATACCTACCCAATAATGCTTACACTCCCACCTCCCCGCGAAAACGTGCCACTTTCACCTTAGTATACTCAGTGACAAATCTCTTATACTTATACATTTATAAGAGCATTAAGAACTTCAATAACAAAATACATAAACACAATCCAGCCAGCTAAACGGCTGACACTATAATACAAGGACTGTCTGAACATGATGGCACACATCCACACAATCCACACCCTAACCCTCATATACCCTATGGTAATAATCAATATCATCATTTCATCTCTCGACCTCCGGGGAGAGAGGACGCACGCCTAGTAGCTACACCAGCCCTCTGGTGGTGACCTTTTACAAGTGGAAGACAAGATGTCAGTTCGAGTGGGTCAGAGGAGCAACACTGTTTGTATTCAGCTGGTGCGTGGCACGCTGAGTGGCGAAACAATGAATACCTTGCTACCTGCCATCATCAGAGACGTCTATGGTCTCCCCAACGATGAAGTGTATGGTGTAGCTTTAAACGGGATGTCCAAGGAATTCGTGAAAATGAATCGTTCCGGCTTCTATGCAGAAGACAGAATCACTGACGAGTACCAGGAGAGGAAGATGACTGTGAACTCGATGGTGGACGTCGTCTTGCACGACGTATCTAAGTACTATACGGGGGTGATGGTGAGAAACGTCCCTTTCGAGGCAACTGCGTATGGCATACAAGAGGCTTTCAACAGTTATGGTAAAGTCCATTCAGCTACTATGGGAGTATGGGAAGATGGGCCATACAAGGGACTACTGGAGGGTTCTTATACCTTCAAAATGACTTTGGCTAGGCCTTTGCCATCCTACGTAACGCTACTGGGTTACAGGGCGCAGGTCAACGTGCACTATGCTAGCCAGAGAATGACCTGTCACTTATGTAGCTCCTATGATCATATGGCAGCAGAGTGTCCTAGGAGACAGCCTACCAGGGCACCTGGCATGTCGTGTGTGGAGCAACGCCCTTGTGAGTTGAGGCCAGAGTTGGGAGAGGAGGAATCAAGGACGATTGGTAGTTGGAGTGAAGATGTTGAACGAGAGGAAAGGACGGCTGGCACGTGTGTCACACTCCCGGCAGACTCGGGGGAGCCAACGAGACCGTCGGGGGATCCACCGAGAAAGAACGACATTTCTCAGGACAACTTACTGGAGGACGTGTTGAGAGGTTTTTTGGATGGGTCGGAGACCTATGCCTTAAGTGTTGCCGAGGCTGATGTGAGGGAGGAACAGCAGTCTGTGGTAAAAACATTGTGTGGACCTCGCTTGAAGCAAATGGTGGAGGTGGAGGTCCATCAGGAGAATTTGTCAGACTAGGACATATGTGTGAGTGGTGGCTCTAGGAAGAGGCCGGCTGGTACGGCAGAGTCCAAGGAGGTACTCACGCCGGGGCAGAGGCCGGGCAAAAAAGCTTGGGCACAGAAGGATGAGTTGTTGGACTGAAAGGATCCAATGGAGAGTGAGTTACGCAATGGAAGGGTAAAGGGGGGGGAGGGAGTCCTGGGAAAGTCTGGTGAGGCGTCGGGTCGATGCACTGGTAAAGGTGTGGTAGGCAAGCCACAGCGGCATCGAGGGAAGCTGCCCTTCTTGTAACCTTCAGGTGTGTCACCCTAAATGTAAACGGTCTCAAGGCTGAGATCAAAACTGTG